>NW_016822715.1:1021507-1045884 GCF_001698545.2 Rhinopithecus bieti | reverse complement strand
TTTGGGCTCATAGGACTAATTATACTCTTGAGGAAGTGATGGGTAAAAGTCTCACACACCTTCCTTTCTTCCTTGATAGTGTAGAGGAAGAAAAATAATTTTTTCTCCAATCCTCATAGATTCTTAGTTGGAATGGACCCCTGTTACAAAAGACAGATTAACAAGTGAAAAACAAACAGAGGCCGGGCGCGGTGGCTCAAACCTGTAATCCCAGCACTTTGGGAGGCTGAGGCGGGCGGATCACAAGGTCAGGCAATCGAGACCATCCTGGCTAACACGGTGAAACCCCGTCTCTACTAAAAAATACAAAATCTAGCCGGGCGAAGTGGCGGGTGCCTGTAGTCCCAGCTACTCGGGAGGATGAGGCAGGAGAATGGCGTGAACCCAGGAGGCGGAGCTTGCAGTGAGCTGAGATCTGGCCAGTGCACTCCAGCTTGGGTGACAGAGCAAGACTCCGTCTCAAAAAAAAAAAAAAAAAGAAAAGAAAAACAAACAGCTTATTAACACGTGTATTTCACATACCGAGAAAATGAGTAGCTCTCAAAGAGATGGCTTTGGATTCCAGCTTGTATAGCATCTTCAACAATAAACAGTAAAATTTTAAAAACAAGACAAAAGAAAAGAACTTTGAGTCTCTAGAGGCTGGTGGCAAATTGGAGGAGGGCAAATAACTGTCAGATAAAGGCTCACTAGTAAAGCTTGTTAATGTAGATTCCTCTCCAGGCCAATAAGGGCCCAAAGTTGTCTTCTCCCTGGTAGGAAAGGGTGCAGTATATCTTTTGCATTTTGGTAAATACAGGGAGAGCAGAGAGATTTCCTGTATCAGTTTTTAAATTGCCTTCAGCGCAACAATGCTTTATAGTCTGGGGTGGCATATTTTGGTTTCCCACAATATGTATCTTGAGGTTATTTCTGGAGACAGAGGAGGCAGGCCTGTTGTGTTTTAAAGAGCGATATTTATACATGTGTAACAAAGAACATATTTTGCTGACTATTTCTCACTCTATGAACAGGTGGTCTTGCTGTGGGGCACTTCCTTGAATCTTAAATTGTTGATTACACATGAAAACGTCTGAATTGCAGACAGAGAGACAGCACTTATGAAGATGGGGTGGCACTGAGAGGACTGAGATGTTCTGGGATACAAGAGTGATTGGAGTACCTGGGGCTTGGGAGAGGAGAGGAGAGAGAAGGCTCAGAAGTGCTTTTGAGCCAGATCGGGAAGGGCTCAAAGCCCTGCAAAGCAGTTTGGGCTTTTTCTTGAAGGCGAAAGGAGAACCTCTGAAAGATTTTAGGCAAGGACTGGCCAGACCATTTTCACATTTACAAAATATAATGATGGCAGAATGGAGCAGCAGTATGGAGAACAGCTGAGGGGCACAGGTGATGGACAAGATGTTTAATAAAGAGGTGATTGAAGTAACCCATCAGAAAAATAATGACAGCCTGAACCAAGTATGTTAGGAGATGAACTTAAAAATTATTAAGAAAGTAGAATGGGTGCCCCTGATTTCTATCTTGCCTTTCTGATAGTCACTAGAATGGCATATGGTGGCTTCTTTCTCTTTGTGGATAGACCTTATGTGTTACTGGAGGGATTAAAGGGCCCAGCCAAAACCCTAAGTTTTCCAGACACCCTTGCAAAGGGGATAATGAGATACGGCCTAAATGACAGGCTGGGCTTCTGGAAAACTTTTTTTTTTTTTTTTTTTTTTGAGACGGAGTCTCGCTCTGTCGCCCAGGCTGGAGTGCAGTGGCCGGATCTCAGCTCACTGCAAGCTCCGCCTCCCGGGTTTACGCCATTCTCCTGCCTCAGCCTCCCGAGTAGCTGGGACTACAGGCACCAGCCACCTCGCCCAGCTAGCTTTTGTATTTTTTAGTAGAGACGGGGTTTCACCGTGTTAGCCAGGATGGTCTCGAACTCCTGACCTCGTGATCCGCCCGTCTCGGCCTCCCAAAGTGCTGGGATTACAGGCTTGAGCCACCACGCCCGGCCCTGGAAAACTTTTAAAGGGGGCTTACTCATCTGGAGGTGCCTTAATAGCCTCTTCCCTCTTTTTCTTTCTGCCTGGAACTTGGGAATAACCATCTTGAATGTAGGGAGTGAGTTGAAGGATTTGAGGAGGGACACGTTTATGGCTTGGCTGAAAGGATAGATGACAGTTGCAAGACACGGAATGTAAGGGAGATTTAGGGGCTAGGATGGTGCATTTTGTTTTGTACATGTTGAGTCTGACGAATCTCTACGATGGCTAGTCTGTGTCCGGGAAACAATGGGATGTGCACCTAGGCGAGAGAAATACACCTGGAAACCATCGATTGACAGAGAACAGTTGACACGATGGAAGTGTATGAGGTCCCTAGGGAAGGCGTCTGAGAAAAGGGCCAAGGGCAGAGTCCAGGGAGCCCAGCACTGGAGAATGAAGCAGCCCTGAGCAGGACAGGAGAGAAGCATCCAAGGAGCTGGGGAGAGGGCACTGTCCTGGATATCAAGGACATTCAGAGGACACAGTGGTCTTTAATGCTACAATAAGAAAGGACTTCGGGGATAGTGGGGTCAGGAAGGAAAATGGCCAGAGGACTGCTTCTTTCTACAAAAAAGACTCTCAGAACCATCTATACACAGAAGGTGGCCACAGGTGCAATTTGTGTCATGATGCCACTATACTTGTAATTCTCTGGAGTCTTGTAATACCCTGTTATTGGTTCCTTTTTTAATACAAATCTCTCTCCCATCAACTTATCTATCTCTTCAATGATATATTTCTTTTAAGATCAAAATGAATGCACATGCATTAAATGTTCGTTTTAAGTTCTTTTTTTTTTTTTTTTTTTTTTTTGATGTGAAGCTTTGCTCTTGTTGCCCAGGCTGGAGTGCAATGGCGCGATCTCCACTCACCACAACCTCAGCCTCCCGGTTTCAAGCTATTCTCCTGCCCCTCCCAAGTAGCTGGGATTACAGGCATGTGCCACCATACTAAAAATTTTGTATTTTTACAAAATTTCTCCATGTTGGTCAGACTAGTCTCAAACTCCTGACCTCAAGTGATCCGCCCACCTCAGCCTCCCAAAGTGCTAGGATTACAGGCAGGAGCCACTGTGCCCAGCCAAGTTATTTCTTGATAAAGAGTTTTGGGGGATCCCTTGTAGCATACTGAAGTGAAACCCAACTGAGACTGGATTCTGTGCTCTGTTCATTAAATATATCACTCAAGAGTCTCTATGAAGGACTCTGATAGACGAGAAAAAAGGCTTTTAAAGAAGGTTAAAAAAGAAAAAAGACAAAGCATAGGGCAAGAATGCTTTGGTTTTCCTTGTGTGCTGTGGCAGTGGTACCAACAGAATATCCTTCTCCAATGGTGGGACCCATGCGCTCAGGGCCTCTGGCCTTTGCCGCATGCTGAGCTGAGGTATCATGAGCTGGATCTGTCTTGCGTCTCTTAAGTCAAAATAGGATGATGTTTTCTTAACTTTTAATTTATTTTCTCAAACTGAGAAATGAGGAGTATGTTTTCTGGGGAATGTCCTCAGATTGCATCAGCTAGGAGCCATGAGGAACAGCTCTCTCCCTGGTCCGGGTCTCTCAAGGATGCTCAGAGAACCTGTTCTGGTTCTGGGCAGCTTCCTGCTTAGGATGATGAAAATAATTGTTTTCTTATCTAAATGACTGTTGAGCGACGAACTCATTGCTTTCAGGTCTCTAATAGTCACAGCACTCCCTGGGGAACAGGCAACAGTCCTCATCTTTTTTTTTTTTTTTTTTTTGAGGCGGAGTCTCGCTCTGTCGCCCGGACTGGAGTGCAGTGGCCAGATCTCAGCTCACTGCAAGCTCCGCCTCCCGGGTTTACGCCATTCTCCTGCCTCAGCCTCCTGAGTAGCTGGGACTACAGGCGCCCGCCACCTCGCCCGGCTAGTTTTGTATTTTAGTAGAGATGGGGTTTCACCATGTTAGCCAGGATGGTCTCGATCTCCTGACCTCGTAATCCGCCCGTCTCGGCCTCCCAAAGTGCTGGGATTACAGGCTTGAGCCACCGCGCCCGGCCATCTTAAACAATTTAATTGGGAAGAGATTTCACTTGGTATCTCCAAGAAGGACCCCAGGCTCTGCTTCCATAAGCAGTGCCTTGTTACAGAGGAGCTGTGGCTGCTCCTTGGCCCATTAGCTAGGTCAAGAGTGTTAAGAACGCTCTGAACGTTTACTGGGAACTCACGGGATGTAAAGTTTCTCTTTAAGATGTCACATGGTGACAGATTCAAGATATGATGATGCCTGCTCTCGAGTGGCTTAAACTCTCCATTTGGATGAAGGTTAGAGAGGAAGAGGGAAAAACACTCTTGTTTGAATGCATCAGTTTTAGGCTAAATATCTAGAAGCATATGCATATACAAACACACATTATCCATCACAGTTATAAAAATATGAAACTTCACTTATGTGGTGTTCACTTCTTCAATCAGCTCAGCTATCCAGAAAAAAGCTGAGATCTTCTAGCAGACATATTTTATTAAAAAAAAAAATAGTATTCTACAGTTCATGAACTTCGCTTGCATTGTTCTGAATTCATTTTCCCTTATTTTGGATATATTCTAGAAAGCTTTTCCAGAACATACTAGATTAACATTGTGGAGCTGAGCTGGCCCAGGCAATGGCAATAGACTGCCTATAAGAAGAAGTAATTTCTGAGGACCTGACATTAAAGCAGTCGTTCCGGCCGGGCGCGGTGGCTCAAGCCTGTAATCCCAGCACTTTGGGAGGCCGAGGCGGGCGGATCATGAGGTCAGGAGATCGAGACCATCCTGGCTAACATGGTGAAACCCCGTCTCTACGGTGAGGTGGCGGGCGCCTGTAGTTCCATATTCGGGAGGCTGAGGCAGGAGAATGGCGTAAACCCAGGAGGCGGAGCTTACAGTGAGCTGAGATCCGGCCACTGCACTCCAGCCTGGGCGACAGAGCGAGACTCCGTCTCAAAAAAAAAAAAAATCAGTCGTTCCCACACTTTTCTGACATAAAACCTTTCGTGTTTGTTTTTTTTGTTTTTTTTTGTTTTTTTTTTTTGAGATGGAGTCTTGCTCTGTCACCTAGGCTGAAGTGCAGGGGTGATCTTGGCTTACTGCAACCTCCGTCTCCCAGATTCAATTGATTCTCCTGCCTCAGCCTCCTGAGTAGCTGGGATTACAGGCATGTATCATCATGCCCGGCTAATTTTTGTGTTTTTAGTAGAGATAGGGTTTCACCATGTTAGCCAGGCTGGTCTTGAACTCCTGACCTCAGGTGATCCGCCTGCCTTGGTCTCCCAAAGTGCTGGGATTACAGCCGTGAGCCACTGTGCCTGGCCACCTTTCACCCTTCCAAAAAAGCAGCCTGTGCTTCCTTAGGTGCATGAAGGTGAGACAATGCCCTGAATAGGCAGCAGGGATGTGCTTTCCTCCGCTATCACTGGGAGTCCTGGGAGGTATCACTGCATTACAAATACAACCCACACCAAAGGCCCCTTTTCTGTCGCACAGAATCTGTCTCCAAGGATTCTCTGGAAATGGAAAGTGGAAACTTGTGGGCCTCCGAGATGGAGCATAGTATAGCTGTCTTCCCTTGGTATTTATAGCCTTCAGAGAGGTGTTCCTTTTCACTTTGTGCAGTGTGGGCTACAAGAGACTCTTGCCACCTTTTGCATGTGACCAGGGAGGGAAATGGACACCCCTCGCTAGTCAGAGGATATTACACATCAATGCCCTCCACATCAATGGACATTTCTTTTCACTTTCCACAACCTCTTTCTTTTGTTTCTTCCTGTTTCAGTGTCTAAAACTTCCTGTTGCCATACTCTGCTCCCTTGAACTCCTTTCTATGAAATAAGGATGTTCTTGGCCCTTCATCCATTCTTCAGCCCTAAAAATTTAACAGCCCCAGTCATTTGCTGAGGATCTACCACTTTTTAGCTCTTTCAAGCTTCTGTGGTCACAGCAGGGGATGATGTAAGCTCCTCTGCTCCCCTGCATGGGGTGGGAGGGGCCGAAGAAGTGAGGAAAGACTGGGGACCCAGGATTTCTCCCTTGATTGTAGAGATGTGGTGGAGGATTGGGAGGCAGATGGGAAGAAAAAAGTCCCAGGTCACCCTGGCACAGAGACATTGTTCCACAAAGAATGCTCACTAAAAAAATGTTTATACTATCATATTAACTTGTAAAAGAGCATGCTATAAAATTTTATGTTCAATATAATACATTTTTATTAAGGCAAAACTCCCTAAAACTGGCTGGGTAAAAGCCTGGAAAGAGATACACAATGTTAGCGGTGGTTGGTTTTTGGATGGTATGACCATGGTGATTAGAAATATTTTTTTCCCAACCATTGGAAAAAATAGTCACCCATAGGACTTCATTTTAACTTAACTACTTTTCACAAGAAACATATGGCTCTTCTCATTTAAAAAAAGTGAGGCGCGGGGTGGTGGGGAAGAGCAATTATTTTAAACCAGAATGTCCAAAATGATGCTGTCAAGTCCAACACAATATTTTAGACTTTGTTCATTCCTTTCTGTACAGGATAGAAGGCAAGGGAGGGGCGAATCTACTTTAGCCAGATCTATCAAGCAAAGCAGTGGGAGTTGTTCACATATAAATTCTGTATCCCCTAAAGGAGGCCCGAGTTAGTTTCTTGGCCCATGTAATGAATGCTTTCTCTTTATTGACTTTCATTTTTTAATATTCTCTGTCATGGGACATACATAACAAGTCAATGCTCCATAAATATTGGTCAGTTGAATGAATTAAATAAAATATTGATGCTTACAGGCAGATGGTTATCTAGAAAAACCTGCTTATTTTTCTGAATAATTATGACAAATGACATGATTTCTATTTAAAAAAAAAAGAGAGAGAGATAATGCATCTACTGTCGACGGACGGTGGATGTGAGCCATGTGTTGAGTTCATACTCGGAGAATGAAGGAAAACATCCGACACTGGGTAAGACATAAACAAGATTTTGAAGAAATCAATAGAAATTTTATGGATAGGAACAAGGATGTTCCAGGCTGGAGTGCAGTGGCTATTCACAGGTGTGACCCCAGTGCATCACAGCCTCAAACTCTTGGGCTCAAGGATCCTCCTGCTTCAGCCTCCTCAGTACCTGGGATTACAGATGTGTGCCACTTGCACTTAGCTTGATTTTTATTTTTATTGAAAGGAGACCTTTTAATGACTTGGGAGGAAACGTGGCGTTAGTTTCCTCAGACAATAATTACTAAGGATAATTTCGGAAGCATGGATTATTAAGAAGTAGGCAGAAAGGGTTAACACAGTGGTCAGTGTGCAGGTTCCCAGGTCAGACTACTTAGATTTACATTTGGGCTCGGTACTTTCTGTGTGACTGTGGGCAAGTTATTACCCTCAGCTTCAGTTTTCTCTTCAAATGAGGGATAATAATAGTTCCCAATGCCTAGGATTGTGGTGAGAAAAAATGAAAGAATGGGTGTGTAACCTGCATAAAGTCAGGTCCCATGTGGTCCTGTCTTAGCTTAAAGTCACTTCCAGAGAAAAGAACAAATTCACAAGGAAGCTTAGTGGAAAGCAATTCAAGTGTCTACTGTGGTTTCTTTTCTTTTTTTTTTTTTGAGACACAGTTTCGCTCTTGTCCCCGCTGGAGTGCAATGGCGGATCACGGCTCATTGCAAGCTCTGCCTCCCGGGTTCAAGAGATTCTCCTGCCTCAGCCTCCCTAGTGGTGCCCACCACCACGCCCAGCTAATTTTTGTATTTTTAGTAAAGACGGGGTTTCACTATTTTGGCCAGGCTGGTCTCGAACTCCTGACCTCAGGCCTCCCACCTGCCTCAGCCTCCCAAAGTGCTGGGATTACAGGCGTGAGCCACAATGCCTGGCCTACTGTGGTTTCTTAAGAAAATTTCAACAGCATATGCCTAAGAAATACTAAACTTTAGAAAATTTCTTGGCTTCAACTTGCCCACCCCTCACTTCTAACAGAGTATACTTGAAAAACTTTCCTCAGTGCACTCTTCTTCCCAACAGCAGACTTCTCGTGCTCACCTGCCACGCTTTCTTGGAGCTATTTTTGTTTGTCTGTTTCTGCCAGAGGTTCTCTCCATTGCAAATATATATCTTGCCTCTCAGGCTTACAGTATTTTTCCCCAGTCTGTGAATTAAGGCCTGTGAACTGAGGCTATGGGAAAATGCCAAGGGAATCAAGTCAGAATTTTACTAGTGGAAGTGGAGGTGAGCAGACATAAGAGGGGATGGAAAAAAAGGCTTTACAAATATTTTTCTAATAGCAATTTTTTGCCGCTGTTACATATGTAAGGAACTTATAACATTGCCTAGCATTATAAGCACTCCATAAATCTTAGCTATTAATATTACTCAGAGTAACTACTTTCCTACAACCTGATAGTAATAATAACAGCTAATATTTACTAAGAGTCTACTTACTATGTGTCACACAGGTCTAGCACTTGATGTGAATAAATTCTTGTTCGTTTCCCAACACCACCATGCGGTAGGCCCTTTTATAACTCCCATTGTATAGATGGGGAAACAAGACACAGGGAGATATAGCGACTTGGTTGGAGTTACAAAGGAAGAGGGAGAGTCGAGACAGGCAGTCAAGCAGCCTGACTCTAGTTTCCATCTGAGCCACCATTTATATTGCTTTGAATTCACGTTTTTCCGTTCTGCTGTAATGAGTCAGGGAACCAGCCAATTCAATCCTCTTATACTGAAAGTTTTCTGAGAGTTTTCTTCTGCCAGTTTTCACAACCCTTAGTGATGAGATCCCAAATGAGATATATAAGTAAACAGTAAGGATGGTGGGTGCCTTCATGTTCCTGGGAAGATAACGGCTGTCATTGTCATTGCCTTAGCTCTTTGGATACGAAAGGTTTCTGGTTAGGAACCAGAGAAAGACTCCTACCAATGAATTATTAATGAATGCATTTGGTATTTTTCTCCATTGCCTCCCCAGTTGCATAAGGAAAATAGGGCTAACCAGATAAATTAAATGCCCTTTTACAAACTGACCTCACTGGGGATTGTACTGGAATTTTTTTTTTTTTTTTTTTAGACAGAGTCTCACACTGTCTGCTGGGCTGGAGTGCAGTGACACAATCTGCAACCTCTGCCTCCCAGCTTCAAGTGATTCTCCTGCCTCAGCCTCCCAAGTAACTGGGATTACAGGCACCTGCCACCACGCCCAGCTAATTTTTTGTGTTTTTAGTAGAGATGGGGTTTCGCTATGTTTGCCAGGCTGGTCTCAAACTCCTGACTCGTGATCTTGGCCTCCCAAAGTGCTGGGATTACAGGCATGAGCCCCCACGCCCAGCCATATACTGGAATATTTGTTTCACAATTGCTTGTGCAACAGGAATCATATAGTGTATTTGTATACTTTTGTATCAGTTTGTCCTGGAGCTGAATCCATCAATTCAGGAGGGAGAAGGAGGAGGCTGATCAGAAGAAAATCCTGGCTAAGCTTTGGGTGTCATGTTAGAATTGTCATGTGCAAAGTGAGAGAATCTTCCAGTCCATGCTTTGCTAAGAAAGAAAAGTATTTCCCCAATTCCAAAAAGTTTCCATCTGCCTGTGAAAAGTAGACCCTGGAGGTCTGAGCACTGTGTGTTATTATCTTACACCATGATGTGCAGAACAGAGAATCCGACCTGAGGAAGTCCTCTGTACCGCTGGACATGGAAAACCCTTCTAGTTGAGAGAGGAAGGACTGAGGAGAGAGAGAGAAAGGGAATAGGTACGTTCTTAGTTTCTTTCTCAGAGTTCCAGTCTCTTGCTGAAGGTGGGCGCTGGTGGGGGTTGCGGAGTGGCGCCGGTGGGGGGACGTGTGAGATGCGGGTAACACATTTTGGGTAAGCTGCAGGAAGTTGACGCTGAGGGGCAGTGCTCCCACTCCACACTCAGAGAATGAAAGGAAACCCCCCCACACACACATACCGCTGATGGTGTCCCCAGGCTGAGAGGAGGCTGCCCCACAGAGAAGAAAAGAGGATGTGATGTGTCAGTGAAGAGAGCCTTGTGTGGTGGTTCCACGTTGCTGCCACACTGTTTTGGTGGGAGATGTGGACAGTAGCTGAGATGTGGGCTGGGCAAGCCCACTGAGGGACTTCATCAGGGGAAGGGCAGAGTCTTCCTACATATGAGGCTAGAAGGTGGCTGCTGGAGTTGGCATCAATAGGGAGATGAAGCCTGGCCCTGGGGCACCTGTGGGGCTAGGGAGAGCTCAGGTGGACCAGGCGGTCAGCAGGAGGGAAGGCCAAGGTCCCCGGAGCAATAAGTGGGTGATAACTCACTCAGAGAAGACACGCAGAGTCACACTGGCCGTGGTGCTGCAACAACAGCAGTGAGGACAGAGGCCTACACCCAGGTGCAGGCAGGGGACACAGCAAGGAGCGAGAGCGAGGCCTGAGGCCTTCCTGCCCCTGCTGCCAGGATGCCATGCTTCCCTCTACACCTACAGGAAGGGAGTAGGCTGAGTCCTAGAGAGAGAGGAGACACCCTGAAAAACTGGGCACTTACTAGGAGAAATTGGGTTACACCAGAGAGACTGTTCTGAGCCATGACATATGGAGTTCTTCCCTCCCTGGCTCCCGACACAGTAGTTGGAATTGGAAATTCTTAGGAAGTCAGAGAATAATGTGAAGTGTGTGTACATGTGTATGTGTGCGCACACTCATGTATGTAAATGTTGACCTGGTGATGCTACAGGAAAAGCAGGTTCTGAGCTGAATTTTGTCCCCTGGTAAATTCATATGTTAAAGCCCTAACTAACCTCCAGTTCCTCAGAATGTGACTATATATATATATATTTTTTTTTTTGATACAGAGTCTTGCTCTGTTGCCCAGGCTAGAGTGCAATGGCGCAATCTCGGCTCACTGCAACCTCCATCTCCTGGTTTCAAGCTATTCTCATGTCTCAGCCTCCCGAGTAGCTGGGATCACAGGTGCCTACCACCGTGCCTGGCTAATTTTTGTATTTTTACTAGAGACGGGGTTTCGCCATGTTGGTCAGGTTGGTCTTGAGCTCCCGACCTCAGGTGATCTGCCCGCCTTGGCCTCCCAAAGTGCTGGGATTGCAGGCGTGAGCTGTATTTCATCTTTAAAGAGGTAGTTAAGTTAAAATGAAGTCCTATGGGTGATCCTTAATCCACCATGACTGTGTTCATATAAAAAGAGGAGATGAGGACACAGACACTCACGGAGGGAAGACTCACAGTGGAAGACGCCATCTGCAAGCCAAGGAGGGAGGCCCCAGGAGACACCAACTCTGCTGACACCTCTTGGACTTCTAGCTTCCAGAACTGTGAGAGAATACATTTCTGTGTCCGGCCACCAGTGTGCGGTATTTTATTATGGTAGCCCTCAAAAACAAACACAGCGATCAGACCATACCTGAATTATTAAACATTAGGATGAAGCCAACAGTGATAGAGGTCCAGCAGTAAGTTACTGATGTGATACAGATTGCAGATTATGAGTGTCATGTAGATGGTGGTGTAATGTAGATAAGAAGCCAAAAAAGCACCAGGTGCGGTGGCTCACGCCTGTAATCCCAGCACTTTGGGAGGCCAAGGTGGGTGGATCACCTGAAGCTGGGAGTTCGATACCAGCCTGAACAACATGGAGAAACCCCATTTCTACTAAAAATACAAAATTAGCGGAGCATGGTGGTGCACGCCTGTAATCCCAGCTACTCGGGAGGCTGAGGCCGGAGAATCGCTTGAACCCGGGAGGTGGAGGTTGCGGTGAGCTGAGATGGTGCCGTTGCACTCCAGCCTGGGCAAGAAGAGCAAAACTCCATCTCAAAAAAAAAAAAAAAACCCAAAAAAGCAACATGGTATGGTGGAGAGGCCTGAGGTGTTGAATAATAACCCATGTGAGGCTATAAAACAGTTGAAAACATGTGTTCCTTGATTAACTTATTTAGAGAACTCGGAATTTCTTCCCCATGATCTTCCCAAACCCATACACTGCCAGAAGGGCAACTTCAGTATAAATCAGTCCTCTCTTTCACTGCGTTCTCTCCTACCTTTGAAGAGTCATAATTCATGCTGGGCAAAAACAGAGTGATGTTGATTGTATAAGTGCTGCTATCAGTGTCCCTATCACAGGAGGAGGTGATGGATGGTGCCAGTGTTGGCTGGGGAGAGTGAATCAGACCATGGTAGAGGAAGACCAGTAACAGTTCCCACCCCCATCCCGGTGAGAGGAATGTTGAAAGATTTGTTGTGGCTAGGACCATTTCCTCCAGCTCCCAACAAGCCATTTACTCCAAAATATCTTTATAAGCAGTCTTGTTTTTATCTCTTCCTCCAATGCCAGTTGAACTGGTCTCTTAGCACTGGGACAGACAGTACTGGACTAAAAACACAATGCAATTTATGATATCCATAAATCACAGAGCTCAACGGTATGATTCAATCTCGTACTTGCAGCTAAGAAGTCAAAGGGGGGTGGTAATGATTTGAAATATCGGACTGTTTTTGTGTCAAAAATGCATGATTTTGCACAACTTGAGGCCAATGTAAAGGCACTAGTAAAACTGTGTAGACCGTCACCCCACAAGGGCCCGGGGCTCTGTGTCCCTGGGCCTGTGGAGATGGTGTCTTATGAGGCTCCCACAATGTCCCTCTCACATTAGCAATTTTCTCCACTGTTCCCCTTCCAGGTGGGAACCACGTGGAGGAAGCAAGTATTGTGTTGCACAGTAAATGTGGCCTTGGATAAATTATGGGCCAGCAGGTTATTCTTACTGTGTTCCAGGATAAGTGACATTGCAGGACACTATTCATTAAAACTTTATCTGTTTTGTGATCATCTGCCTCCCCTACTTCTTCATTTTTCTTCTCCGTCCCTGTCATATCAGCAATTAAACGATACTGCAGCAGGGATGCTGCCACTAATTCATTTCTCCTCACATCGATGGAGACTTTGGCTAGCAGGGCAGAATGGAAACTAAAAAGAAGATCCCAAATGCAAGTATTCCATCTGTCCCTGATGCGCCGGGACTTCCTGCAGTCGCGTTTGCTTTCCGTTGTCCACTGAAAGCTGTGCGTAACTTGACAGCCTGGTGAAAGTAAGTCTTTTCTCCTTGAGTAGATGCAGCCTGTAATTTTTTATTTTTATTTTTTTTTGAGACAGAGTCTAGCTCTGTCGCCCAGGCTGGAGTGCAGTGGAGCGATCTTTGCTCACCACAACCTCCTCCTCCTGGATTCAAGCGATTCTCCTGCCTCAGCCTCCCGAGTAGCTGGGACTATAGGCGTGCACCCCCCATGCCCAGCTAATTTTTGTATTTTTAGTGGAGACGTGGTTTCATGATGCTGGCCAGGCTGGTTTCAGTTTCAATCTCCTGACCTCGTGATCCACCCACCTTGGCCTCCCAAAGTCCAGGGATTACAGGCATAAGCCACTGCGCCCAGCCCCCCGCCCCCCTTTTTTTTTTTAATAATGGAATCTCAATTTGGCATCTGTGGGTCAAGCTCTATGCTGTTCCCATTTCTTTTTTTTTTTTTTTTTGAGACGGAAGTCTCGCTCTGTCGGCCCAGGCTGAGTGCTAGTGCCGGCATCTCAGCTCACTGCAAGGCCGCGGGTCCGCAGGTTCATGCCATTCTCCTGGCCTCATGCGGCTTCCCGGAGTGGCTGGGACTACAGGAGCCCCGCCACGCCCGGCTAGTTTTTTGTATTTTTGATAGTGACGGGGTGCTTCACCTGGTGGTGCCAGCGATGATTCTCGACCTCCTGACCGTCGTGGATCCGCCCGTCTCGGCCTCCCCATAGGCTGGACCGGGCTTGGAGCCCACCAGCGCCGGCCTGCTGTTCCCATTTCTAATCCAGTGTGTCTTTTAGCTGGGTGTTGTCAGCCCATAGGCTTTGAGTGCCTGGCATGAGCACAGAGGCCTTGTACCAGGTGTGTTTTGAGGAAGGGACCAGGATCATGCCTGTAACTTACTTGTTCTCCTACAGGTTTCAGCTGCAATCAGCAATATTTATCAAGCAGTTCTGAGCCAGATGGCAAAGGGATACAAAAAGAGGAGTTCAGAGCGTTCCTGCTCTTGGAGGGGAAGTACACCCTGGTCCTGGAAATTGATACTTGAAACAAGGTGTCCAATAACTTAGGGTTGGATGCCTGCCACAGGCTCTGCCAGCCATGAGGATTCAGAGGAAGACTGAAGAGGTACTTGGTATCTATAACTGAAGTTGGTAGCCAAGAATACAATCTATTCACTCGAGAATGAATATTCGGAGTGTTTCTTCTTCTAAGGCTGAACTATTTGGGAAGGTTTGTATTTTCTTAGGGAATAATAATCAAGTGAATTGACCATATCTTTTGGCTAAATGGAAGGTAGATATTATCTAATCTCATGGGTAGAGTGGCACGATTTAATTACCAGTTCTGAGGGAAGTATTGCAATGGTTTGTGTCAATGAGCACATTTCTTCCCCAGATGCAAATGTCTTTCTTTGAATGCACACTTATTCGTTCTTATTTAGCCTCTTATGGGTAGAAGAGCAAGTCATATTATTCCCATTTTGTAGACGAAGCTAGGTCCACACTAAGTGACCCAGTGCCATTAAGCTTCTTAGTAGTGGTACCAAGAGCAAGCTGACTTAGAAGGAATTTTCTGAACAAGGGAGAAGAAAAATTTATTTTCCAAAGGCAAGAAAACATAGGACAGCATGATTAATACTGAAACATAAAGTTTGTTTTTCCTTTATTATAGAAATTAATGTGTTTTTTTGGTAGAAAATTTAGAAAATTCAAAAATGTTTAAAGAGGAAAATAAGAACCATTCATAATTTCACAACCGAGATCCCTGTCTTATTATAAAGGACTTCATTTATACATACAAATGTGAAAGTATCATATATTCTCTAAAATGGTGTTGTATTGAATATGCAATTTTGTATTCCACCTCTTTTTTTTTTTTTGGTGATGGAGTTTCACTCTGTCACCCAGGCTGGAGTACAGTGGTGTGATCTTGGCTCACTGCAACCTCTGCCTCCTGGATTCAAGTGAGTCTCCTGCCTCAGCCTCCAGAGTAGCTGGGACTACAGGCGTGTGCCACCATGCCCGGCTAATTTTTTGAATTTTAGTAGAGATGGGGTTTCACCATGTTGTCCAGGATGGTCTCAATCTCCTGGCCTCGTGATCTGCCTGCCTCGGCCTTCCAAAGTGCTGGGATTACAGGCATGAGCCACCTCGCCCGGCCTTCCACCCTTCTTTCTTGCTATTCTATCATTAAGTATATGAGCAGAAATGTTTAGCATTCTCCTATATTTGACTTACTTGTCCTCCTGAGTGCATAGTAGGATTACGTTTTTCTCACCCACCTTGCAAGTAGGTGGAGCTATGAGACTAGTTCTGGCCAATGGGCTGTCAGCCAAAGCGTAGAGTGTTACTTTTGGGCTGGACATTTAACTGCCTGTGCAGGACTCTGCAGTGCTGTCTATTCTGGCTGAGGCAACTGAGAGGGCTGTCAGGTGTCCACCAGAGAGTTTGGGTCACTGGGTGGTTATACGGAGAGAGCCTCCTCCCATCCCTGCCTGCTTCATTCATTTCAATGTGTAATGTAAACAAGAGACATATTTTTGTCATGCAACACTACTGAGATTTTGAAGTTGTTACTGCAGCATAGCCTAGCCTTTCCCAGTCAATACAAGTATTTTCTTCGTCCCTGAGACAGAGTCTCACTCTGTCACCCAGGCTGGAGTGCAGTGGCGCAATCTTGGCTCACTGCAACCTCTGCCTCCCAGGTTCAAGTGATTCTCCTGCCTCAGCCTCCCGAATAGCTGGGATTACAGGTGCCTGCCATCATACCTGGCTAATTTTTCTGTTTTTAGTAGAGACAGGGTTTCACCATATTGGCCATGCTGGTCTCGAACTCCTGACCTCAGGTGGTCCACCCCTGTTGGCCTCCCAAAGAGCTGGGATTACAGGCATGAGCCACCACGCACGGCCCTACGAGTATTTTCTTATGTCAGCAATACTCATTTAAAAATCTGATTTTGAATGACCACCAATATTTGTTTTAGTTAGTTTGTTTGTTTGTTTTTGTTTGTTTGTTTTTTTGAGACAGAGTCTTGCTCTGTCGCCCAGGCTGGAGTGCAGTGGCGTGATCTCAGCTCACTGCAAGCTCCGCCTTCCGGGTTTACACCATTCTCCTGCCTCAGCCTCCCGAGTAGCTGGGACTACAGGTGCCCGGCACCACGCCCGGCTAATGTTTTGTATTTTTAGTAAAGATGGGGTTTCACCGTGTTCGCCAGGCTGGTCTCGATCTCCTGACCTCGTGATCCGCCCACCTTGGCCTCCCAAAATGCTGGAATTACAGGCGTGAGCCACGGCGCCCGGCCCATAATTTGTCTTTTATGCATATTCTAAACTTTATTTAGTCATCCCCCATCGTTGGGTATTTACTTACATCACACTTTTAAAATTCTTTTTTAAACAACACAGCAGTGAAAAATCTCCAGTGCCTGTCTGATGTGTTCTCATGAGAAATTTTTACAAATGGAGTTGTTAGGTCAGAAAATATGAATGTCTTCAAGGCTCTGGAAACGAACTGACGAACTTCTCTCCGGAGACTTCATTCTAGTTTGTACTTCCTGTGGCAGCACGTGCCACTGCGTTTTAATGTACTCTTGTCAAGACCAGGTCTTCGATGTTTAATTTTTTTTTGCTGTTTTAAAGAAAAAATAATTGCCATTTATTTGAATAGTAATGAGGTTGGGCTTTCTTTCAATGCCCTTTGGCCTATTTGTATGTCTTGTGACTGGTACAGATTATAGCCCCACCCACCGCGGCTGTTTTGCTTTTTTCTTATTGATTCATAAGTACTCTAACATCTTAACATTTAAGATCCTTGTTGTCTTCAATATTTTGATTTTTAACATATGTTTCAGAGAGGAAGATGGGAGAGATTTGTATGAGATAGATGGTCCTCAGTGAGAGCTAATTTTATCTTTCAGGAGGAGGGGAAGAGAGTAAATGATAAGCAGCTCCCTGAGTGTGTGCCTCAGTTTCCTCTAGGGTGCTGTCTGAAAAGCCATCCTGCATGGACGATGGAAGGAGGAGCCCTTCAAGTGCTCCTCAGTGACACCGAAAGAAAGAAAGTAGGTCATGTAGCAGTGAGTCCCCACTTTCCCATGCCTGGACCCCACTTTAGCTTGATATGAACCCAGCAAAGAGAAAGGTAAAGGTTTTAACACACAAAGCTCACGTGCCTTAGTGGAGGATGTGTGATTGGAGGGCACGCTCCTAAAACAGGTCTCTAGGCCAGGCGCCGTGGCTCACACCTGTAATCCCAGCACTTTGAGAGGCCAAGGTGGGTGGATCACGAGGTCAGGAGTTCGACACCAGCCTGGGCAACGTGGTGAAACTGCATCTCTACTGAAACTACAAAAATTAGCCAGACATGGTGGTGCACATCTGTAATCCCAGCTACTCAGGAGGCTGAGGCAGGAGAATTGCTTGAACCCAGGAGACAGAGGTTGCAGTGAGCTGAGATTGTGCCACTGCGCTGCAGCCTGGGCAACAGAGTGAAACTCTGCCTGAAAAATAAAATAAAATAAAATAAAATAAAATAAATAAAATAAAATAAAATATAAACGTCGCTAGGGCTGCAGAGCTTCTGTCTAGCAGAGGTGAGCCACATGCTAGGGTAGCAAAGAAAAGGAAAAGTCACTTAGAAGAGGTAGAGATGAGATGCAATAGGGGCTCAGAGCAGGTGGTGACTGCTTCCACCTTGGGGTGTGTGTGGGGAGCAAAGGAGGGTGCTGGGGGACTGGCATTTGGTTCAGTCATGACGGATGGGTAGGAATTGGCTATTCGGAGACGTCTGAAACTAAGTATGGGACATACACTGAAAAAATGATTCACCATTGATCTGAAATTTAAATTTAACTGGGCATCCTGCATTTGCTCCATCTGGCAACTGTTCTAGAGGCGGATACAGCGTGGGCTCCCGGAGGCTCCATGCTTTGGCCTCTTGCCCCAGGACTATAGGAGAGCCGGAATGGGGCTGTGAGAGCAGGGATCAGGGAGCAGGGACCCCGGGTGCCTAGGTCTAAGGGCTAAATGCTTAGAGATGATATGAGGAATAAACTGGATCACAAATATAAAGTGGTTCAATACATGGTGGCTATTATTATGAATCTCTTCTGGGTGTGATGAATGGTCAATTTACCTTTAGGATCTGAAAAACAATTGATTGGCCATGGGCTACTCAGAAAAGGATTCAAAAACTTACGTTTTTGTCCACAGATGGACATTTGGATGCACTGTACGTTTATGGATGCCTTTTAGAATTCTTTTCACTCTTGTTAACTTGGGTTTTTTTTTGTTTTGTTTTGTTTTTCATCATATATTGCACGGCCTATGAGCGTATACTTCGAAATCTGGGCCTCTGGTTCCCTTACTCCATTGTCTGCATTCAATTGTTGTATGATAAAGGGAGGAACAGGTTTCCTCAGCATCCTACATTCAAATTCTGGGTCCCCTGGAGGGCCTCTGCCAGCTTTTGTTTTATGGAGCTCCACACACTTAATCTTTCTTGAATTGTTTCATGGGTGTCTGTAGAGTTTGTATTATTCACTCCAGAAGGGAGGGACCTGCTTTTGTTCTGCATTCCCCAGCAGTCAGGTTTCAGGCTGGTGAGTTGCTGGTGCTTGTCTTTCAATAAACACTTGATTGATTAGGTGGATCACTAGAGGAGCTAGGCTCGCTCCTAGGGAGCCCTGCTCCTGTTAGCAATGCAGGTGCTGTATGTGGAATTTGTATGATCGGTGTGTGAATTTTGAAATGTACATGAGCCTCACCCATCATCATGAATTCACTTAATTAACAATTACTGAGCATGTTCTAGGTACCAGGAACTGGGTTAGCCCCTGGGTTAGAAAGATAAACAAATAGTCTCTGCCTTCAAGAAGCTTGAAGTCAAATGTGGAGATAGAAATCCAAATAATTGACAATAACATCATGCTGTGTTGGAAGAATGGAGAAAGACAGGGCTAGGAGAAGTCTGGCCCAAAACACATGGGCATCCTAGGCAGACATAATTTGACATTCTTCAAACTGATATCCCTTAAATGTGTGTTCAACATATAATTAATTTTAATGTCGAGAAAAGGATTTTCCATTAAGAAAGCTTATGTTCCTTCTTCTTGATTCAAATAAGGAATTTATGACAGACACTGAATATACACAAGCAGTTTAACTTTTTTTTTTTTTCTTTTTTCTTTGAGAAGGAGTCTCACTCTGTCGCCCAGGCTGGAGCGCTGTGGTGTGATCTCTGCTCACTGCAATCTCTGCCTCCAAGGTTCAAGCAATTCTCCTGCCTCAGCCTCCTGAGTAGCTGGAAATACAGCCGCCTGCCACCATGGCCAGCTAATTTTTGTATTTTTAGTAGATATGAGGTCTCACAGTGTTGGCCAGGCTGGTCTTGAACTCCTGACCTCAAACAATCTGCCCGCCTCAGCCTCCCAAAGTGCTGGGATTACAGGCATGAGCCACTGCACCCAGCCCAGTTTAACCTTTTGGAAATTGCAATTTTGGAAAGCAGACAACTTTTGGAGAGGCATATTAAAGTAGTTAAGATTTATATGGTAATATGACCCATGCTTTCCTAGTAACTACTGCCCTACTATGAGCTGTTTTGTTTAAGGGTATTTTCTAAGTTCCAACTATGACTTCAGGCAACTGTCTCGGAAACGGCCTGTGCTGGTTTACAGCAATCTTTCATGTCCAGGGAGAAAATACTTATGATGAGAGGCCAGTGAGGAAGTAGAATTATTTCATCTTGGAACATTGTTGACTTCAACAGTCATTATTAATTTACATGCCACCTGTTACAGAAAGAGTTGACTATGGGAACCTGAGTTAACTTGCATCATCTGTTTAATTTATGCCATTGATGTTTCAGCATCTCACATTGGTTGGTTTCCTGGGCAGATGCCCTATTCCTCTGCTCTGTATTCTGGCTCTAGGAGTGGAAACCTGAAAGTCAGTCTGAGGGGAGAAAGTATTGGAGCTGAAACTTGAAGTCTAAATTGAATTTTCCTGGAGGGGTGAAGCGGGAGGGAATAGCCTTCTGGTTTAGGGACTAGCACAAGAAAAGTATGGAGGCAGGGAAGACCATGGCGAGTTTGGATACTTCTAAGCCGGCCAGTATTTGCAGATCACCAAGTGTATGATATGGTTACAGAACAGATGAGGCTGGACAAACAGTCCAGAGCCAGAACTCAAGACAGCCAAATATGAGTTTCCCTTCGGCCAAGGATGAAAGTTTTTCCCTTCAGTTTAGGCAACACAGAGTGAGCCAACGATAATTTTTTCTTTTTTGACAAGCACATAAAACTTTTCCCTCAATATTTCACTGAAAATTTTCCAAAATATAGAAAAATTCAGAAAGAAGGACAGTTAACACTATATACCCACCACCTACATTTTGCTATTAGTCTCTTGCTCTCTTTGTTTCTGCAGCTTCCAAAATGTGGCCTGTAGGCCCTGGAGAGCTTGAGACATTTTCAGCTGATCTTTGAGATCAAAATAATTTTCATAATCATGCTAAAATGTTACATGTCCTTTTTTTGTCACGTTGCTATTTGCACTGATGGGGCAAAAGTGAGGGTAGGTAAAACTGTGGTACTTCAGCAGGAACCGAGTCAGTGGCACCCACCGTACCAGCAGTCCTGGTTTTATTCTTTACTGCCACTCGGTTGTAGGCTAAGAAATACCAATTTCAATTCAGAGTGTCCCTGATGAAGCACTACAAGTTATTATTATTATTATTATTATTATCATCATTTTTGAGACGGAGTTTCGCTCTTGTTGCCCAGGCTGGAGTGCAATGGCGCAATCTCAGCTCACTGCAACCAACCTCCGCCTCCCAGGTTCAAGCGATTCTCCTGCCTCAGTCTCCTGAGTAGCTGAGATTACAGGCATGCACCACCACACCCAGCTAATTTTGTATTTTTAGTAGAGACGGAGTTGAGGCTGGTCTTGAACTCCTGACCTCAGGTGATCTGCCTGCCTGGGCCTCCCAAAGTGCTGGGATTACAGGCATGAGCCACCATGCCCAGCAGAAGCATTACACGTTATTAATTTATAATCTCAACTCTTGAGTGCATAACTTTTGAATCTTTTGGGTGATGAAATGAGAACTGTGCATAAAGCACTGCTACTCCATAGTGAAATACAATGGCTATATCAAGACAGGTCCTTGTGTGACTGACTGAATTGATAGCTGAACTGGCAGCCTTTTTCATGGAACATCAATTTTCACTCAAAAGAATGACCATGTTCATTTCCTAGGGTTGCTGCAACAAAGGGCCACAGCCTTGGTGCCTTAAGATAACAGAAATTTATTCTCTCACAGTTCTGGAGGTCCCGAGTCCAAAATCAAGGTGCTGGGAGGGCCATGCTCCCTCTTGAGGACTTGGGGGAGAACGTTTCCTTTCCTCTTGTGCCTTCTGGAGGCGATGGGCATGCTTTGGCAGTCCTTGGCTTGTGGCTGCATCACTTCAGTCTCAGCCTCTGTCTTCACATGGTCTTCTCGTCTTCGTGTCTCCGTGTGTCTCAAATCTCTTTCTGCCTCTCTTATAAGGGACTTGTCATTGGATTTAGGACCCACCTGGCTAATCCAGGATAAGCTCCTGTTCTCAAGATCCTTACCTTGATCACTTCTTATGCCTTAAAAGGTAACATACACAGGTCCCAGGGATTGGGAAGTGAATACATCTTTGGGGTGTTAGGGGTGGTAGTGTATTTTTTTCTGCTTATCAAAATGATTGACAGATAAGCTACAGTTATCAAACCTAGGGTATTTGTCAAATATTTTCTTAGAAATGAACAAAGTGAACCTATCACTTCAAGGGAAGCAATGGACATTTTTGTTGTCCATTAGAAAGTTCCAGCTTTCAAATAAAAAGTGGGATTTTGGAAAACTTGTATTCACCACCATGAACTTGACAGTTTCTCAATATTTGAATACTTTTCTGATGAGAATGTTGCTGATACAAAATGTATGGGATTTTAAAAAAATGTGCATATGTATGTCTTCTTTAACAAAATGTGTCAACATTTAGAAGTTCTGCATAACTCAATGAATCAATATTTTACAAATGATCAGTGCTTAATAGTATAAAATCATGAGTAGATAAAAGATCTATTTACAGTGCAAGATAGACCAATGGATTTTAATGTACTATAGTATGAACAGTTTACTGATAAGGTTTCAGATTTTACACTGAAACTAACTTTCAAGAAACTATCACTTTCACAGTTTTGGTTAGTATAAAAAAGGAATCTTCACAATTATCTGAAAAGAGTATTACAATTCTCTTCCCTTTACCCAGCACAGAGGCTGCGCGAGTGAGTTTTCATTATATACTTCAACCAAAACAACATATCACAAAAGATTGAATGAAGTAGATACAAGAATCCAGCTGTCTTCTATTAAGCCAGACACTAAAGAGATTTGCAAAAATATAAAGCGTTACCACTGTTGTTGCTATTTTATTTTCATTTGGAAGATATGGTTATTCTTCATAAAATGTATTTTTGTTTTGTTTTGTTTTTTGAGAGCGAGCCTCACTCTGTTACCTAGGTTGGAGTGCAGTGACACGATCTCAGCTCACTGCAACCTCTGACTCCCAGGTTCAAGCGATTCTAGTGCCTCAACCTCCCAAGTAGCTGGGATTACAGGCACCCACCACCATGCTAGGCTAATTTTTGTATTTTTAGTAGAGACGGGGTTTCGCCATGTTGGCCAGGGTAGTCTCGAACTCCTGACCCCAAGTGATCCGCCGGCCTTGGCCTCCCAAAGTGCTGGGATTATAGGAGTGAGCCACTGCGCCCGGCCAAAATGTGTGTGTGTGTTTTAAATAATACGTCTTTTTTTTTTTTTTTTTGCAATGTAATAAATATTTTAACTTCATCAGTTTAATTTACATTATGTAAATAATGTAAAAATTACATTATTTACAATTCACCAAATAAAAGCCCTTTGAGGTCGTCAATAGGTTTTAAGTATGGAAAAGGGTCCCCAAACCGGAAAGTTTGAGAATTGCTCTTGAAGGAATTTAGACGGCAGTGGGAGTCAAGGCTATGGGACTCTGGATGAACTCTGGAGACTGAGGAGGCGCCGCGCATGCGCTACGTGGCAGGAAAGAGGAATGAAGGGCAGAAAGGGCACCGAGCGTGGGGAGGGGCCGTGTAGCGCGACCACGGGATTGTGGTCGGGAAGCAATGGGAAATTGAAGGCCGAGGCTGCGTGGGGTCAGGTTGTGAAGGTGTGTGAATCTGACACGCAGGATTCACTGGGAGGTGTGGGGGAGTACCGATGCTTCTGCGAGGGGGCGCGGGCAGCCGGCGGAGGAGGCTCGGGATCGGGAGTGGAGGCAAGGCCTGTACTGAGGCTATAGCTCTGGTTCAAGCACGAGTAATGAGGATCACGCCTCGGTCAGTGTTGAAGAATTGTGGGACTATGAAAGATTGAATACATGGAACAGACATTTTGCGGGGAAATAAACAGCTGTACGTGATAAACGGTGATAAAGGGGGTAAGGCAAAGCAATGAGACCAAGGTAAAGTTGCTGTCATTGCATAGCAGCAACAATACGACATCTAAAGCTGCCTTTCCAGTTGTCAGACTAGAAAAAAAAATCTATTCATTCCCCATTTTTCCACCTTCTTTAATTCTAAAGATGAATTGTGTAATATTCATTGGCCAAAGTTTTGGTTAGGACCAGAGTCCAACTCTTTGGAATAATCAGCAAAAATTTTCCTAATCAAAGTGGTATTTACACCACAATTCAGAAGATATGTTCTAATCTAGAGGCATGAAAGAGCCAGGTCTGTTCACTAAGTGAAGAGGGACTTTCTCAGAAAAGAATGCAGACCAAGGGCCCCACTGCTTTCAGAAAAGTGGAGGGCATGGGCTTGGTCTAGGGACATTGTTACCATGGCAGAGTGAACACGGCTGAGGACCACAGGCTTTGTACTACTCCATTATTCTCCCATTCTCCACCAATGGCTGTGCCACAGCCTCTTTGGTGACTAATAACTTCTTAGTTATATTCCCTCTTGAAGACTGTACCTTCCTTGAAACTCTTTTTTTTGGTTCCTCTGTCATCACTTTTTCTCAGTTTTCTTGATATTTCTCAGAACAACATTTTTGACTCCCTACAGGGCTCCTTTTCTCCCTATCCCTCCCTTCCTCCCTTCCTTGCTTCCTTCCTTCCTCCCCCCCTCTCCCCCCCCTTCTCTCTCTTTCTCTTTCTGTCTCTCTCTTTCCCCTTCCTTCCTTCCTTCCTTCCTTCCTTCCTTCCTTCCTTCCTTCCTTCCTTCCTTCCTTTCTCTCTTCC
>NW_016822715.1:990982-1021363 GCF_001698545.2 Rhinopithecus bieti | reverse complement strand
CTTCCTTCCTTCCTTCCTTCCTTCCTCCCTCCCTCCCTCCCTCCCTTCTTTGTTTCAACAGGATCCCACTCTGTCACTTAGCCTGGAGTGCAGTGGCATGATCATGGCTCACTGAAGCCTCTACCTCCTGGGCTCAATTCATCCTCCCACTTCAGCCTCCTGAGTAGCTAGGACCACAAGGTACATGCCACTATGCCTTGCTAATTTTTTATTTTTATTTTTTGATGGAGTGTTGCTCTTGTTACCCAGGCTGGAGTGCAGTGGCGCCATCTTGGCTCACTGTAATCTCCGCCTCCTGGGTTCAAGCGATTCTCCTGTCTCAGCCTCCGAAGTAGCTGGGATTACGGATGCCTACCACCACGCGCAGCTAATTTTTTGTATTTTTAGTAGAGACAGGGTTTTATCATGTTGGCCAGGCTTGTCTTGAACTCCTGACTTCAGGTGATCCACCTGCCTCGGCCTCCCAAAGTGCTGGGATTACAGGCATGAGCCACTGCACCTGGCCTTTTTTGCATTTTTTGTCAAAGTCTCACTGTGTTGCCCAGGCTGGTCTTGAACTCCTGTGCTCAAGTGATTCTCCTGTCTCAGCCTCCCAAAGTGTTGGGATTACAGGCAAGAGCCACCATGCCCATTGTTCCTCAACCCCTTAATCTTCTGATTTTTTTGAATTCCATCCTTAGTTTTGTTTCCTAATCACTCTATTCTCTCTTCCTAAGTGATCTTATCCACTGGATGGTTTTAATTACTAGAAGATAAATTCTATGTGGGTTGAGATTTTATCTTCTTCACAGCTATATTTCCAGCACCCAGAAGAGTACCTAGTATATCGTGGGTACTCAGTGAAGAGTTTTTAAGAAGATGAATGAATTGCCATTCATAGGCACAATCTAAATGTAATCCTAATAGAACCTAGTTGCCTTGAGTCCAGCTTAACACAGTGCAAATTAAAAGGAAACATAAATTTGACTACAGAATAAAGTATTTGTGAGTGCAGATGGGTAGAGCCTTTCTGGAAGGCAATCTGGCAATTGGTAGTTAAAATAAGTATGTGTACACTCTGTGACTCAGTACTCACTTTCCTGCTTATAAATCGCAGAAAAAAATCTCATATGGGTCTATAAGAGAACATGAATGAAGATGTTCATTCCAGTGTTATTTGTGGAAAAGAGAGTTGGAAGCAATTTGAACATCCTTCACTGAGGAATGTCAAATGAAATGTGGCAGATGCATAATAGGGACACCATGAAGTAATTGGAAGCAACTAGAATGAATAGCATGTAAACACAGCAGCATACATCAACCTTGAAAACACTGTTCAGTGGGATGAGGTAAGAAACAGAATGCTCTGTTTTATATAATGTCACTTACGTAAATTAAAAACATGCACAGTTGGCCAGGCGCGGTGGCTCACGCCTGTAATCTCAGCACTTTAGGAGGGCGAGATGGGCCAATTGCTTAAGGTCAAGAGTTTGAGAACAGCTTGGCCAACATGGTGAAACCTCATCTCTACTAAAAATAGAAGAATTAGCCTGGTGTTATGACACATGCTTGAAATGCCAGATACTCGGGAGGCTGAGGCGGGAGAATTGCTTGAACCCGGGAGGCGAAGGTTGCAGTGAGCCTAGATTGCACCACTGCACTTCAGCCTGGGCGACAGAGCCAAACTCCCTCTCAAGACCAGCCTGGCCAACATGGTGAAACCCCATCTCTACTAAAAAAAAACAACAACAAAAACAAACAAACATTAGCTGGGCATGGTGGCAGGCGCCTGTAGTCCCAGCTACTCAGGAGGCTGAGGCAGGAGAATCTCTTGAACTTGGGAAGCGGAGGTTGCAATAAGCTGAGATCACACCATTGCACTCCAGCCTGAGCAACAAGAACAAAACTCCATCTCAAAAACAAACAAACAAACAAACAAAAACACAGAGCTGCAGAAAATATTCTAGGTCATGGTTTGAGTGCTGGTTACATAGGTGTATACATACCTATGTAAATTCAACAAGCTGCATACTTAAGGTTATTTTAATGTTATACCTGAATAAAAAACTTAAAAATGCACATGAAATAAGATACATTATATAAGAAAAATTAACAAAATAGAAGGATACACATCAAACACATTAGAAAATGGCTTGTAGTGGGGAGGATGGAGATTAAAAGGGAATGGATGAATACGTAAGTTAAAGAATTTCTTTTTAAAAATCAAAAATGGGGTTTTGCATGAACCAACATGAGAATGTGCCCTGGACTGAGAAGTCTGAGGTCTCTTCCATATATTTCATCTATTTGTCTATGAGTCTATCTAAGGAATTATCTACACATCTATGTTGATGGCTCCCCAAACCATCCACAGCCCTACTCTCTTCTCACAAGTCCAGTTCTACATCTGCAGTTGCCTATGAGGCACCCTGGACTGCTTTTGATTTGTATCTTAAACACTAAAAACAGAACAAGACAAAACAAACAAAACTCCAAACCAAAAACCCAACGTTGACTTCCTTGAGAGAGAGTCTTTGCCAGCATATTGAAATCCTAGTGACTGCAGGAATCTGGGCATCTCTCCATATGCTCTAGGTTGGAGCAAAATTTTAGACCAGCAGCACTGGCATCACCTGAAAGCTTATCAGTAATGCAACATCTTAGGCCCCACCCCTGACTTACTGAATCACAACTCTTTGTGTTTTTTTTGTTTTGTTTTGTTTTTCTTTTTTTTGAGACAGAGTCTCTCTCTGTCGCCCAGGCTGGAGTGCAGTGGCGCTATCTCTGCTTACTGCAAGCTCTGCCTCCCAGGTTCATGCCATTCTCCTGCCTCAGCCTCCCAAGTAGCTGGGACTACAGGCACCCGCCACCCTAATTTTTTGTATTTTTTAGTAGAGACAGGGTTTCACCGTGTTAGCCAGGATGGTCTCGATCTTCTGACCTCGTGATCCGCCTGCCTCGGCCTCCCAAAGTTCTGAGATTACAGGTGTGAGCCACCACGCCCGGCCCACAACTCCCTTTTTAACAAGATCATAGGTGATTTGTTGTACACGAAAGCTTGAGAAGCACTGCCCTGTTTCTTGTACTTTGTTAACTGAATGCAGACTACTGTGTAGAAAGAAGTGGGGACTCCTTCTGGCAATGCCTAAGTGGGGTTAAAGACGTGCTCTATTCAGGCTTTGTATACCAGGATCTGTTAGATGAAGAACGAGCATCCAGAGTTCTAGCCTCTTCTTGGGCGAGTGTCCTTGGAGAGGCCACTCCTCATTATGCATTTCAATAGCACTCTATATTAACAAAGCACTTCTCCATCAATTTATTAGTGATTCTCTCTCAAATTCTCTGCATCATCTTTCCAAGCAATAAATCCTGGTGTATTTTCTTTGTAACCCATAAGTGGTTAATAAATTGTAAACAAATGGGTTGAAAAGGTAACATAGCAGAAAAGTATTTCAATTTTCCTTCATCCATACTCCATGCATCACTTAGGGAGAAACCAAGTGTTCAGAGATTCCATCCTGTATTTAGAATATCATTCTAAACGGAGAGAAGGAGGGAAGAACTTTATATTACATTATAGAAACCATTAGTTTAATAACTTTAGATAGGTTTGAGGAAGTGGTCTGTCAATTCAATGGCATTAGCTAAACTGAAGTCCAACGTCAAAAAAAATTAAGCTAATGCTTTCCACTTTCTGACTGTATGTATACCATTACTCAGCTACTGTGTTGGCACAGAGAGTAATTATATTCTATGTTAGTTTATAGGCCGCCTCAGTTTGAGTTGGGCATAAAATAAAACTATGAATATGTACTCCTATTTTTCTCCTGTACAAATTGACTCTTGAAACGGCTTTCTCCTTGCCCAGAGTGAGGGCAACGGGTGACTACAAAATTCTCTCTATCTGCGTACATTTGTCTCTGGAAATCTCTTTAAGCTCTCTACTTTTCTCTGTCTTGCTTCTCTGCAGTTCTCTGCCAGGCACCTTTAGCTTAATGTTTCAGACCTCCCTTTCTAGCGTCTTCTTTTATCAGAGACGTGGGCTTCGCTTCCCTGTTACTTCATATCCACAGCCTCAATCAAGCCTCATACAAACCATGCTTCTCATTTCCCTCTCCAGCTCCAGAGTAACAGCCCTGGCAGGCAGCCTGAGCAGCCTGGGGTCCACTCTCTCCTAGCAGGGGTCAGACACCACCATTCATGCCAGTCATTGCCACACTTTTTAGGATAACCCAAGATAAAAAGCAGAATCTGCAGACCTGTGATTTCATGGTCAACCTGTCAGTTTCTGAGATGGTGACACTCTCATAATCAGTGTTTGACTCCTACAATAAAAAGATTTCCATCAAGACAAAATAAAGCAGCAGCAAACACTGGCCCAATGAGAAAGTTACCTGTTTATATCATTTAAAAAAAAAATTGACTTGATTCAGGTGCAAAAACGAGTTTCAGTAGCTAAATAAAACGAACGTGAGTGTGGATGAGGAAAAAACAAAAGGAGACAGAGAGTGGATTGGAAAAAGACAGTCTTCTGATGGGCAACATCAAAGAACCCGCTGACCCCATCAGAATTTCACGAGTGCCGTGCCAGCACTTGGTAGGGAAAAGCAATTATTTTAAAAAAATCTATTTGAGGGTAACACTGTCATTATCCTTTTAATGGTACTGCTCTAACAATCCAGTTACAGTAGGCTTTAAAAAATAAGAAATGCTCTTTTTGTCAATACAATTAAGGCATTTTGGAGACGCAGATGGTATTAGTTCAGCTTATAGAGGCTTTTCTTGCCATGTCTAGAAAAGAACATTTTTGCAAGTGCAGTATGGTGCAGTAGCCAAGTCCAATATAGGCATGCACAGCCAACGATTGTAGTGGTCTACCAAGAAAAAATAAAAATAAAAATAAAAGAAACGTCAATGCAAATGGAGCTTCGTCTAGGCTTCAGACAAATCTGTTTTCCATCAGTGGAGAATAAAGTGGAAAACTGCTGTGCTTTCCAAATAATAAGAGAAGAGATAACTTTTGGAAAACTAACAAGAAGTTTCCCTGCAGGTAATAAATCAGTTGCCCCGAAACTGGGTTACTTCTCTTTCTCTGCCTCGGGCGAGTACTTTTGTCTGATATTAGGTGATTCAAAAGAGGTTTAAGTTTAGCTAATTAAAGGGACTTGGAGAGGGAGCTGGAGAAGCAGGAGCAGACAATTGAAAAGGCTAAAGGTTTGGTCCACATCCATTAATCACCTGAAATCCAAAATGAGCCCATAGAATACTACTCTTGAAACTATGTGAGGTCCTGAAGGCATGTGTTTCTTTGGAAGCTTTGCTATACATCTGCTATTAATAGGCCAGAACAATTAGAAATAGTCTCCCTCCAGCAACATGCAAATAACTCCCTTTTTCGATTAACTAGGACAGAAAGAAGCAAAAGTAGAAAAGTGAGAGGAATTGAAAACTACATTGCCCTAAAATTTTGTACTCACACATCAATCCCAATTTGGTGGTAAAAGTAGAGATCGGTTTTGTTTTATCCAGATAACCACGTTGACACACAAAGGAAATCTACTGATAAGGAATGATACTTTGGAAGTGGTAGGGATGGAATTTTCATACAACTGTGTTGAAAACCAAAACCCTTCTCCTTACTGTAAAATGCTTTGTGAAGGGCATGGAGGGTGGGGTCTTTATTAACTAACTCTATGGGTGATGTTGAGCTACTCACTCTTTTTTGGCTTTAGATTCTTCAGCCGTAAGATATAAAGATGTAGTAAGTCATCTCTGTCATGTTCAAGCTCTTACTTTCTATATGACCTTCCGTGCAGGCAGTACATGACCCATATGTTTATAGAAGTGCATGTCTAACCAGGGAGATCACACATCCACACAATGAAACTGTCACCACAAGACAATGCATTTTAGGTGTCAACTTATTAGTATGGGCATTCATTTATGTATAATCCAGGTGCTCCACTCTGAAGGCAAGTTCTCCCATGACCCTGCATCCTCCTGTAACATGTACACCGTACCCCTCTCCTTCCTCTCATGGCCAGATTTCTAGAACCATTAGTTTTCATGTACTGTCTCCATGACCTCATCTGTCATTCAGTCCTCAACCCACTGAAATTTAGATTCCATTTTCCCAGCTCTAGGAAAACTGTTTTCTGCCAAGGTCCACTATCCACCTCCAAGTTGCCAAATCCTATAGACTCCTTTCAGTCCCACCCTCTCTTGCCTTCTCAGCATTTTGTACTGTTGACAAGTTCCTCTTCTTGAAACTGTTTCCTTCCTTTATTTCCAAGACCCCATTCTTCCCTGATTCTCCTCCTTCCTCACCAACTGCTTTTTCTCAAGTTTCTTTTATCGGTGCCTCTTCCCTACCTGCCCTTTATATCCAGGCACTGCTTTAAGCTGTTTTTGGCCCTGATCACAAACTCTCCCTCTGTAGACAAAAACTTTTTATGCCCTGTAAATGGTGCTGAATCTCCAATGTGTATCTCTATTTGAGACCTGTCTATCCTATAGTTTATATCTGGATGTCTCATGAGTACCTCAAAATTGTATCCAAAATTCATCTTACACCCTCCCCGCTATATGTTCCACTGTCCTAAAGTCAATTCCTAACTAAATGTACAGCCTCACATTTTACCTGTTGTTCAAGGTAGAAATTTGGGAGTTACTGTGAATTCCTCTCCCTCCCTCATCCTGCCCCTGCCATGTCTAATCAGTTATCAAGAGCTGTCAGTTCTCCTATCTATTTGTCCCTTTCTCTCTCTCTGCTCCATCCCTGCCCTGGTCCAGGCCCTCATCTTCTGTCTCTGAACCCTTTGCAACGGCCCCCTACCTGTTCCCAGCCTCTAAGCCTTTCTCATGCCTGTCATCTTCCCTACTGGCATTAGTGGGTTCTTTCCCACATCTGAATTTGATCATGTCGCTCCCCGCTCAAATTCTTTGTTGTATTGAATTCTGTTGATGCTATGCATGCTGATATGTTCGGAGGCAAGTCTGCAATTTATTTTGAAATCCACCAGGAAAATAAGATGGATTGATGGATGGATCAAGGAGGTGATAAACAGAAAGATGTGTGATAAACTAGAGTACTCCCTCATCACTCCTAAGACAGGTACCGGTCAAAGGAACTTCTCTGCCGATATTTTGGCATAAACACATGGAGTATGTCATTTCTATTTAGTCTTTTGTTAGAGCTCAAAATAATGACAAAGAATATGAGAGAGTGAATCAGGATATAGGAACTGACATAGCTATACCTTCAATGATAGACGTTTTGAAAAATAATGGATTGAAATGGACTTTCCTGAGGCATTAGTAGTTCACCTACATGCCTGAAAGGAGGTCTCCCCTCTCTATTTTTCTTCATATATGGGATTAAAACAGAAGTAACCTTGAGGCAATTTCCATTTGGGTAGAGAGTAAAGTGATAGATTATTTTGTCAATAGTAAGCTGTTAACATTTCTTTACAAAGAAAAAAAAATTGTCCAAGCACGGTGGCTCATGTCTGTAATCTTAGCACTTTGTGAGGCTAATGTGGGTGGATCACTTGAGGTCAGGAGTTCGAGACCAGCCTGGCCAACATGGTGAAAGCCCATCTCTACTAAAAATACAAAAATTAGCTGGGCATGCCTGTAATCCCAGCTACTCTGGAGGCTGAGGCAGGATAATTGCTTGAACCAAGGAGGTAGAGGCTGCAGTGAGCTGAGATCGCACTACTGCACTGCAGCCTGGGTGACAGAGTGAAACTCCATCTAAAAAAAAAAAAAAAAGATAAAAAATTAGCTGGTCATGGTGGCACATGCTTGCAGTCCTAGCTACTTGGGAGGCTGAGATAGGATGATTGCTTGAGCCCAGGAATTCGAGGCTGCAGTGAGCTACGATTATACCACTGCACTGCAGCCTGGGTGGCAGAGAGAGATCCTGTCTCAAAACAAAGCAAAACAAAACAAAAATAACTGAGTTCAGTAGATGTTTAGAAGGAATTCACAGGAGCTGTACTAAGAAACACTGCCTGGGTTTCAAGCTTTGGAATTAGCTGTGAAACCATTTCATAATAAGACCTTTTTGTGACCTCAATAGATAAACACCTTTGGATGGTGTCTATGAACTCTTTTATACAAAACTTACCCTTTAAAGAATAGTAATATAGGGCGGGTCCAGCATAAAGTTAAGAACTTTTTTTTTTTTTTTTTTGCAAATAATGCAATGCTAGAGTTATTATAATATCTAAAAATAAGAAAGGATTTATTCCACATTGTACACTTCGGTTGTAATCTGGAACTATTTTGTCACAAGAAATCGGAACCAAGCATATCCTAGTTCCAAGCATAATCTGGCATTATTTTATTACGTATGGTTCCAATTTCTTGGAGTGAAATAAGTCCAATTTGTTTCCCATGAATCCAATGCCGAGTAATCTTTCCAAAGGGGTTTGGCATCAGGGAGCATGCTGAGGCACATACATGGTTAGGGATATTGCAAGAGGGAGAAGGGTCATTATTACTGAGTTGATCATTATGAACACGAAGTGGACTTGCAAGTCAGGTTTGCATCACAACTTGACTTTAGGTACCTTTTAACTGTGTGAAAACTTTTCTTTAGGTGTCCACAACACATAAAGCAAAACCAAAATAAGACAACCTTTTCCCCCCATTTTGATGTCAGCATGAAATATGTACTGTAGGAACATTTGGGAAAAATACTCTTAAGCAAGTCTTCTTATGAAGATGTAGACAAAGATGTACTTTTGCCAAATGTCAAAATTATGTTGTCAAGTGTGATATGCAATGCCACAAAAATGAGTCTATTGCATAGATTTCCATGGTAGCAGTTCTCTGTGGGAAGGAGTATATTTGGTAAGGGAAATGGTTCACAATCAAAGTATTATTGCTTTGGGGGCAAAGGAGGATGCTTGCCATTCAGAATGTTATAGCAGCAAAACATACTGATAAATTTTTAGTTATGTACCGCATTGTTAATAGCAAGTGTCAACCATAGTTTGCATTCTATTATCAACTTCAGCCTTAGACTCATGAAACTGAAAGAAAACTTATGAGTTTGGCAGGACCAAAATAAAACCAAGAATTCATAGATCTTCTGGAGAATTAACTCCACCAATAGAGTGTGAGGTTTAGTTATGAGATGAACTACCAACAATGAAAACTATTCTACTCTAGTTAAAACAGCCTGTCTTTAACATTGGGCATCTTTTACCATCTACCTAAACTAGAGGAATCCAAATCCCCACACCAACTTCCAGTCATCACATTGATTGGCTTCCATAACTTTATGCAAAAAGCCTGGATTTTGATTTGAACATTGCTGAGAGCTGGGTTTACATTCCAGCTGTCCCATTTACTGTGTGGATGGTGATGGACTAATTACTTGATCTTTGGAAGCCTCAGTTTTTTCATCTTAGAAGGGATATAAGTTACCTTTTAAATGTTAGTGTGAAAGTTTCATGAGATATTGCTTAGCAGATTCTCCATAAATAGCTGTTGTTGCTATGATGATAGTAAATTGGCTTTTCCTCTTAGGGTGATGGTGGAAGTTTCCCCCAAATGACTTGGGAGTGAATATGGATTTTGGGGGCAGGATTTTGTCATGAAGATCAAAGACTTTTGGTTGGTCCATTGACGTCACTGCAGGGCAGCTGCTCTTAGGAGTTGTTCCTGGAGACCTGTTTTGGGTGCCCTCTTTCTCTCCTGATTCCTCCCACCAGTAACTCTTGCTAGGCTGCGCTACAGAACCAGGAAAGGAAATTGTCGCTACAATTACAAAGGGAACCCCATTTAGAATTAGAACCCCATTTACAAATTAGAAACCCCATGTAGGGAGGAGACCAGGGCTACTATTTAAAATATTAAAATAATCCTATATGGGGTGGTGAATAGCAGCTGCATAAAATCCCCTGAGTGAGCCCTCCCTCTCTTTCCTACTCCCTCATTGTGACAGTTAGTCTTAGGTGTCAGCCAAGCTAGGCTATCGTATCTAGTTATTCAGTCAAGACTCATCTAGGTGTTGCTGTAAAGGTGTTTTTTAGATGTGGTTAGTATCTCCTACCAGTTGACTATGTAAAGGAGATTACCCTTGATAATGCTGGTGGGTTTCATGCAATTGTTGAAGGCATTAAGGGCAAAAAGTGAGGTTTCCCAGAGAAGAAGGAATTCTGCCTCAAGACTGCAGCAAATCTTGCATGAGTTTCTACCCTGCTGGCCTGCCCTACAGATTTTGGACTAGTTACTCTGTATACTAGCATGAGCCAGCTCCTTAAAATCTCAATCTCTAGCCAGGCATGGTGGCTCACACCTGTAATCCCAGCACTTTGGGAGGCCGAGGTGGGAGAATCACTTGAGGCCAGGAGTGTAAGACCAGCCTGGCCAACATGGCAAGAGCCTGTGTCTACAGAAAGAACGAAAAGAATTAACCAAGCGTGGGAGTACACACCTGTAGTTTCAGCTATTTGGGAGGCTGAGGTGGGAGGATGGCTTGAGTTCAGGAGATCGAGGCTGCAGTGAGCTATGATTATGCCACTACACTCCAGCCTGGGTGACACAGTGAGACCCTGTCTCAAAAAAAAAAAAAAAAAAATCAAAATCTCTCTCTGTCTCTCTCTGTGTATATGTATATATCCTGCTGGCTCTGTTTTTCTGGAGAACCCTGCCTCTCCGCCCACCCCTTGCTGCTCACGCTGCTCTGCCCTTTATTGGAGATCTTCCTATGTTCCAGAAGTGAAAGAGTTAAAACCTGGCCCTCTAGGAATCCAGCCAGGGGCCTATTCTCCAGATCCATTGATCAGTATTCCCAGGAAGAAATAGAGAGGACAGAGCTTCTGGAAACGTGGACTCCCCTTAAGCTTTTCTTGGTGTCTTTCTGTCATCTCAGTCTTGGTATTCTTTTCCTTTTTATGTCAAGAAGGTTTCAATTTTTTGCAAAAGAAATTGTGCCTCTGATAAACATTAGTTATGGAAAGATTTTCTTTCAAACCCAAGGGAAGGAACAAGATAATTTCCCCTGGTTCAGGAAAGTCAGAGTAGAATAAAGCTTCTTGAAATATGAGCTTGATAAAAATAATATTGTCAGTATGAAATAAAAGTGAGGACTTGGAGACAGTTTCATTCAAGCTCACTTGATCATATATAATAAAGCCATGAGAAATCGAGTGGGGAGGAGGGATTTTAATACGCTCAAGTGAATCAAATGGAGCTCTTAGCTTCTGAGTTTGGCTTTCTCTGGCAATTTGAATGTGGGAATTGTCGCTTGAGCAAAGACTGTTTTGTTGATCTCAGGGGTCAGAGTGAACAAAGAGTCTCTGCTGGGGCTCCCACTTGGAAATATTTCTCTGAGTTCAGGTTAATCTTGCTCTCTCTCACTTCACAAACAAAAAACCTTTACTAACGTGTATTAGTAGAGTCTGTCCTTAGAACACAGAACATAGGGGAGCTGGAATGCCCTACTTTGCCAGTTTAGGGATGAAAATAAGGTCACATTTTTTGGTAATGTTCAAACCACAATCACTCTGAGAGCCCCATGGTGTCCAAATGGGATGAAATTCAGTCTGTCTTGAAAGTTTCATCTATAGTTTCGGGATATCCCTGATGAGTGCTAAGTTGTTCCCCACACTCATCCTGGTGGGATCCTGTCACTTACACCTGACACAGGAACCAGCTCTGTTACTGCCACGCTGTTGATCTCTCTTTCCCTCTATCATGGAATTTTCCAGGTCATACACTCACCTGGGTTTTTTTCACTCCAGCAGTGGGTTCTGTCAGGGCTGACAGCCCCTGAACCCAGCTTCAGTTCCCTGCCCAGCTTCCAGCAGACTTCCACATTTCCTTTCCCCGCTTTTCTGTGTATCCATGGAGAACTCCCCACGCCCCTTCACTGGACTCCATGATGGTCCTGCCCTCCAAGCCCACTCACTCTCTGGGACCCAACATGGCTGACAATGGGAACACCGACTTCCTTAAGGAGAAAGTGCCACTTTTACCTACAAGGTGAGTCTGGCCTCTAGATCAACCAAGACCATATCAGTAATGCTGGCATTTGGATCCACAAGCAACTCACAGTCTGCCTGATATGGTTTGACTGTGTCCCCACCCAAATCTCATCTCGAATTGTAGCTCCCACAGTTTCCACGTGTCGTGGGAGGCACCTGGTGGGAGGTAATTGGGTCATGGGCGGGGGGGGGGTCTTTCCCATGCTGCTGTTCTCATGATAGAGAATAAGTCTCACAAGATCTGATGGATTTAAAAAGAGGCGTTTGCCTGCACACGTTCTCTTCTTGTTCACTGGCATGTAAGAAGTCCTTTTGCTCTTCCTTGGTCTTCTGCCATGATTGTGAGGTACCCCAGCCATGTGGAAATGGGACTCATTAAACCTCTTTTTCTTTATAAATTACCCTCTAGCAATGTGAAAATGGGCTAATACACCGATCCTCCCCAGAGCCTAAAGGAAGAAACTGCCTGATCCGTCTTTGTCCCCCCTGCAGGCTTAAAGTGCCTGGCACACAACACATTTGCCTGTCTCCTCCTCCCTTCTCCTACTGCAGGGCCCACCCAGCTCAGGGTCTCCTCAGCTCTTGCCAGTGCTCTTACCATGGCCCCCAAATCTACCCCCCAAGGAGTCATCCTCTGTGATAAGGCCTCATGCCCTCCTGCTGATCCTTCTTAATGACTCCCGTATCTTAAGAGTGAAAACAGAGCCTCTTGCGTGGCCCCTGTGGTTTTCTCATCCAATTTCTGTCATTCTTTTCAGCTTTACCCTCAGAATGACAACCCTAAACTGCTTGCCTTCCCCAGTATACATCATGTTTTTGGTCATGCAGCCTGAAACACCTACCATGATGCTAATTTTTATTAAGAGGTAGGGGGGCTTACCCTAACTCCTGCCCCTTTGGTGTGTGATTTTCCTACCTATGAAAGAAATGGAAGACACTTTCCCTACCCTGGAGGCTCAAAATGTGTACATTTTTATGCAGGTGGAAAGGCAATTGAATAAAGAGGAAGAAGGCATGATGGCTACTGGGTCTATGCTTGAAATTTCCAAAGTAGTCCTAGTGGGTATGTTCTTTAGGGGAAGAAAGGGCCGACCAGTATGCTGCTTGGAATGCAGCCCCCCTTGAGTCTGTAGTTTATTACTTTGAATCCTGACGTCTGGTCAGAATAACTCATTTCCTCCTCTCTCAATTGTGAGTATTACCTGAACACTGCAAGTTATTTTCTTTAGAGAGGAAAAGGAGAAGCTGCTGGCTGATTCTTCTTCCATTATTTCGGGTGTCTTCACCAGGTGGATTTGATGAGAAATCAACTGGTGGACAGTTAGTTATAATTTTAGACATCTTGGCATTCGGAACAAAGCATCTGGGAGATAGATGAGACCGTGGCTATTTGTACCGTTTCTGGTTCCCGATGGTCTTATGAGTCTCTATTTTCTAGCAGCGGGAAACTTCGATACCTTAAGAAATAAGTGCTTTGTCTCCTTATTTCAATTTCTTTTCTGTCCTAATTCCCCAGCCCAGTGCTAGCAGTCTCATGGTCCCAGTTCAGTGGAGAATATTGCTGAATGGCTTGTCCATTACCACACTCTCTTTTCTTCTTATTTTATTTTATTTTATATTATTTTATTTTTTTTGAGACAAAGTTTCACTCTCGTTGCCCAGGATGGAATGCAATGGCACGATCTCAGCTCACTGCAACCTCTGCCTCCCAGGTTCAAGTGATTCTCCTGCCTCAGCCTTCCCAGTAGCTGGGATTACAGGTACCCGCCACCATGCTCAGCTAATTTTTGTATTTTTACTAGAGACAGGGTTTCACCATGTTGACCAGGCTGATCTTGAACTCCTGATCTCAGGTGATCCTCCTGCCTCAGCCTCCCAAAGTGCTGGGATTACAGACGTGAGCCACTGCACCCAGCCTCTTTCCTTCTTAGCTTAAAGTTTTGGGACATGTGCATTTTTTTTCCCTCCTGAATTATCCCCCTATCCTCCACATTTTTGTTTTGTTTTATCTTCATCTCTGGTTAGTTACCAGAATTAGAAATTTGTTCTGTCTTTTCATTCCTTTACCTATGGACAACTTTATGGAGCTTTCATTATGCTGTGTGGTAGGTATAAAGAAAAAATAAGACAAAGTTCTGACTCTTGAATCAAACAGTAGTAAAAAAAAAATCAAGCAAATGAGATAGGAATATGAACAAAATTCACAAAGCGGGGAGCAACTCTTTATATCTGGGGCATAAGAGAGAGAAAATGGATCTCTTTCTTATTTAGGATAGCCTTCCCAGAGGAGGCAACTTTTAGCCTAAGTTTTCTGAATCAAGATCATCCTGACAGAGACACCCCCGCCCACATCCCAAGTAAGATTCTAGAAGCATCTGTGCCTATCTAGAAGCATCCATGCCAAGCAGTTATTGGCACTGCCTGGGTGAGTTATTCACACTGTTTCTGACTCTGAAGGTGGCAATATTAAGAAGGAGAAGCTCAAACACAGCTGTCATTGAGGTCTTTGTCACACTGGGGCCTCGGGTAGGGAGAGCAAACGGTTCAGCTTCAAGCATATAGATCCTTGGGGCCTCATGGGGCCTCAGTGTCCCCAGGACTGCTGTGGCCTCTTCTGGATTGGCTCCAGCACATGCATGTGGATGGGTCCCCTCTCCTGTCCTTGGCTCTTGGAATCCATAGATCTTTCTGCTTCTCTGATGTGGAGACCCAATGCCTGTCCATTTGGCTTAAGGGTTGGTCAGGAAACACTTGTGTGGAGCCATTCCTGCCCCTTTGGCTTGTGATTTTCCTACCTAGGAAGACCTATAAAATGCAACCAATGCCTCGTTAATTTTAAATGAATCTCCCCATGTACCCACTCATCTCTGACGGCCACAATTAACCTCTATGCCACACTCCTTTCCTTTTGTATGTGGCTGGCTGATTCCTTGCCCATTTGCTCTCTCTTAACTTGCACCCCAGAGTGTTGCAGGCAGTTCAGTAAAACTCCAGGAGGGACTCTCAAGTTTATAGCCCCTCCTTCTTCTGTAGCTCCTTGGACCCCCTCCCCACTCATTCTGCATCTACAACTTCCAGACCATCTAATAATGCTTTAAACATGTTGAGTAATCAGACTTCCTGAGGCAGTCACTTTGACTTTGCAATTTCCTCCCCTACCTTCCTCCTTTGACTTTCAGACTGTGCTCCATGATGTGTGTGGCTTGTGGATGAGGGAATGGGCTTCATCAACTATGCATTTCCCACAGCTAGAAGGAGGAAATTCAAGAACTGGTGTTTTCTTCATGGCTTCAAACCACTGTTTTGCTTGCTACTGGGGCCATGGGATTCCTTTGTCCTGCACAAGTCCTGGGTCTAGCTTACTTTATATTTATTGAGTGGAGAAAGTTTAAAAATGCCACAAATGGCTGAACACTCCCTGTGGCCTAGAGGGTGTGCTTTTTTCGGATCGACTCTGTCTATCTTGTATTCATTTGCACTTCGCTCTTTGAAGGATTCAGACCTTCTACCGTGTCCATTCAAGCCATGCCTGTGGACTCCCGAGGGAAGATCCCATTGCCCCAATGTTATTTTCTGCACCTCCCACAACCTCCCTGGCTTAGCCTGCAGTACAGACTTTGGGGAAAGAGAAATCACTGCTGACAACTCACAGGGGTGATTTACATCTTGGATTATGAGAGGATCCACCTAGGACCTGATGAGGCGGGAGAAGGCTGTGGTGGACTTATTTCCACAGATGGGAAGAGACGTAGTGATTGTGGAAACGCAATAAGGTGTCTAGAGAGGAGAGGCCATTTGAGTGCAGAAAGCCCAGCCTCTTGTTGCGGAACCTGAGCAGTGTCCCGGTGCCCTGAGAGGCTTAGCAGTTGCTGCAATGATGATGAAACCTTGCTCCTTCACTCCCTGTGTTCTGGAAAGGAGCAGTGGATGAGAGACTTTCTCCCCAGCACCTGGTGGCAGGAAATGAGTTTCACATCTATTCTTAACTTACAAGAACACAGTCTATGGTGCATTGCAAGCTCAGATTATCATTGCAAACTAGCTAAGGAGGTCTTTGTGTCTGTCTGCCTGAGTTCCTTCCATCCTGCTCTTTCTCCTTTCTTCCTGCTCCTTCTTGCTTTTCCTTTCTCTTCTTTCCTCCCTCTTTGTCTTTATTCCAAACGCACCTCTGTTTTTCCCCATACTTGGATTCTTTTCCACTCTCTCTGTCCTAACCGCTTGATCCTGTCTAGAACAGGCACGGGAGGACATTCTGGAGTCAATGGCGGCAAAGTGAATGGTGGGCTCCCTGAATTTCTCTTTGCTGGCTTTTCCAACGCTTTTCTGGCTCTCGTTCTGCATTGCTTTTGGTGGGTCAAAGCAATGACGATCAGGGTTGAAGGATTTAGCAAATAAAAATATAGAATGCTCAGTTATGTTTGAATTTCAGATGAACAGCAAATAAAATTTCTAGTAAAAGGTTGTGTATGCAATTTTTGGGACATACTTACACTAGAATAATTATTCCTTGCTCACTAGAAATTCAGAGGTCACTGGGCACCCTGTCCTGTGCCCGACAACCCTCTCCATGATCCGAGGCTCTGGCTGGGGTGCTGATGGGCTGAGAGTTGCTGTCACCCTCCTTTTCTCCTGTTTAATCAGATCTTCTTGACACGGGACCATCTATTTCTTTTCCATAGTTTATTTTCTTCTCATTCTAAGCCTCAGCACAGCCAACATAGCCAACTGCTCCTTAGCTCTGTTTACTGCAGAATCACATGTCTGAGTTCAGGGCAATTAACTCTGGTATCACAGCATAGGAGGGGGCCCACACCCACCTCCCTGGCACTGAACACCAACTTAGTGGTGGTCTGGTGCCAGGCACCACATGTTATATCCACAGCAGGTCCTCGATATAATTATTTCAACCCCATGGAACAGATAAGGCTCAGGGTTTCGGTTTCTCTCTCAAAGACAGACTGTGTTTGAACCCTAGGTTTCATTTTGTTCCAGATCCCATCCTTTTCCTCCTCTCTGGGTATACCCATTCGTGCCTCCTAAAGACAACTCAGGGCAGAAAATTGTAATCCATACCCATTTCTCCCTTAATATAGGACCATTTCCCAATAGTCACAAAATGGACTAATTCCCAACGCCCTGGAGGGAATTTGCAAAGGCCGATTCTCTCTGGAGATCATGTCTGTCTTAGGAGGAAATGGAATACTGTGCTTCTGCACTGGGGGCACCTGCTTTGACTGGAAATATTAAGATACACACCTAAGAAGCTCTTCAGGTTTGGGGGAAAGCCCAGCGGGTTCTTGACCCAGTACCTTCTGGAAATACGCTGCCTTGGGCCGGGATTCTAGGAAAGAAGGCTTCCTGCTGGCAGGCAGTTTCTTTCTAGGCGCTTCCTCTGACGCTCGGGTCCCTGGGCTCAGTTCTCCTTTCTTTAGACTCCTTTACTTTCTCCTGCCCTTTTCATCTTCTAAAGCCTCCTGCCATGTCTCTAATGAGCCTCTCTTCCTGGTCATGTCAGGAAAGCATACTCTTAGACGCCTGCTTATCTTACAGTGTTGTTTTAGCTTTAATGCTTGACATTTCTCTTAGATACAAGAATTTAATACCACTTTACATTGTCTGTCTCTGGCAAGGTTAGGTCTATGTTGTTCTATTTATTTGTTTATTTAAGACAGAGTCTTGCTCTGTTGCCCAGGCTGGAGTGCAGTGGCACAATCTTGGCTCACTGCAACCTCCGCCTCCCAGGTTCAAGTGATTCTCCCACCTCAGCCTCCTGACTAGCTGGGATTACAGGCGTGCACTTCCACACCTGGCTAGTTTTGTATTTTAGTAGAGATAGGGTTTCATCGCATTGGCCAGGCTGGTCTCAAACTCCCGACCTCAGGTGATCCACCCACCTCGGCCTCCCAAAATGCTGGGATTACAGGCGTGAGCCACCATGCTGGGCTGGTCCATGTGGTTCTACAACTTAAAACTGTATTAGCATTTTCTTCATTTGTGCCACTGTTATCTTCCCATAAATTATGAACCAACTAGCAGATTTCAATAGATAGGAAACTACTTAAGAGAAAAAAAAGAAAGAAAGAAAAGAAAGAAAGAAAGGAAGAAAGAAAGAAAGAAAAAAGAAAAAAGAAAGAAAGAAAGAAAGAAAGAAAGAAAGAAAGAAAGAAAGAAAGAAAGAAAAGGGCTCAGTCTTTGTCCCGATCATGGTGCAAGTTTGTTTTCATAATNCTCACTGCAACCTCCGCCTCCCAGGTTCAAGTGATTCTCCCACCTCAGCCTCCTGACTAGCTGGGATTACAGGCGTGCACTTCCACACCTGGCTAGTTTTTGTATTTTTAGTAGAGATAGGGTTTCATCGCATTGGCCAGGCTGGTCTCAAACTCCCGACCTCAGGTGATCCACCCACCTCGGCCTCCCAAAATGCTGGGATTACAGGCGTGAGCCACCATGCTGGGCTGGTCCATGTGGTTCTACAACTTAAAACTGTATTAGCATTTTCTTCATTTGTGCCACTGTTATCTTCCCATAAATTATGAACCAACTAGCAGATTTCAATAGATAGGAAACTACTTAAGAGAAAAAAAAGAAAGAAAGAAAAGAAAGAAAGAAAGGAAGAAAGAAAGAAAGAAAAAAGAAAAAAGAAAGAAAGAAAGAAAGAAAGAAAGAAAGAAAAAGGGCTCAGTCTTTGTCCCGATCATGGTGCAAGTTTGTTTTCATAATGGGGAATTTTCCAAGAGCTCTTAGTGCTGGGACTTTATGGGATAAATGCGGTGGAAAGGGGCACACTTCCCGTGCAGAATGTCCTTTTCACTCTCTTCTGCTCCTCTGAGCTTTGCTTCTGAATACACAAAACCTGTATTTGTGACTGCCAAGAGGCCTTCCACTGTGAGGAAGAATGCATTGTAAATCACTCTTTCACAGCCAGTTAACAGGGAGTGTCTTTCTCACCCATAATTATGGTTTTGCTTTGAGTTGAGAAAGTTGTTTTTGGGGCAATAAATTGTGATGTCAGCTATCCTTCACTCCCTTTGCATGTGAGTCCTCAGTCGGAAATTGGTGTTCTTAACAGTTGAATCTCTGGGGTCTCCAAGGCTTTGCAGCTGAAAATTTTGGAGTCCTCTGCTTTGGAAAGAGGAGAGAGAGAGGAAGGAGAGGGAAAGAAAGCAAGGGAGAGTGATTCATAGAAGGCCCTTTTGTTTTCAACTTTGGTGACAGGAAATTTGAAAGTGGGGAAGGGAACTTGGCTCTTATTAAAATATTTTATGTTGGAGAATGTTAATGAGGCTTTACACGAATAAAAAAAAAAATTCCAAACCTAGTGCATCAGGGTCATGACCAGGACTTTTTCCCGTGTGCAAAGGCCTTTGTACACACACACCTCTTCTATAAAGCAGCTGCGTACACACACTTGCATTACTGCTGCGTCACACTGTGAAAGCTCCCCAGCAAGAAAAATTCCAGGCAGAATAAGAGAGTCAGAGCTCTTCCATTCGTGGAAATTGTTAGTGGAAACTTCATTTCCAATGTCAAATTTAATATTATTGAGCGGCAGGTTATGATAAAGCCACTTTAACATTTAAAAACAAGCTGTTTCTTAAGTCTCTTCTGTGATGGTTTTATGAATTGTTATTCTGCTCTCTTTGGGTAATCAGATACGAGGAACTGTTTGGCAACTTAGCCAGAGAGAAAAGCCTTTGCCCAGATTTTAGGCAATCCCTGGTAATTGGTGCAGCCTGCTGTGGCCGGGCCAAGTGCTTGTCCGCATCCCTCAGTATGGCTTTGGGTCTTGTATTTCCTGTGCAGAATAGGGGTCATTCAAGTCACAAGGGCACGGCACTACTTCAGCAATCTGCTGAATGACACAGGGATTTGGCTTATTTCTATCTTATGTGTGGAGAGGGCAGGGTAAAATTGGGACAATTTGACACGTGGAATTTCCAACTTAGGCAGCTTAGGGGTTTTAAACATGAGGCAGTAGGGCAGTGTGAGGAAGAGGATGAGCTCTTGGATCAAACCAATCCTGATTTGAGATGTGGCTCTGCATTTATTGGCTGTATCCTCTTGGGCAAGTTATTCCGCCTTTTGCTTACAAATTTGTAAAATGGGCATAAAGATGCTAACACAATTGTGCTCGCTCTCTCTCCTACCCGCATATCCCAAACACCGCAAATCTGGGCAGCCCTGCCTTCCAGAGATTTCTGGAAGTTTGCAGCTTCTCCCTACTTCCCGGGCTATCATGTTGGTCCAAGCCACCCTTGTATTTCACCTGGATTATTGCATTAGTCTCTGAAGAGGTCTTCCTTCCCCCACTATATAGTAGCCGGAGTGATTTTATTTTTATTTATTTATTTATTATTTTTGAGACAGGCTCTCACTCTGTCACCCAAGCTGGATTGCAGTGGCTTGATCTCGGCTTGCTGTGGCCTCAACCTCCTGGGCTCAAGCAATCCTCCCGCCTCAGCCTCCCCAGTAGCTGGGACCACAGGCGTGCGCCACCAAACCCGGCTAATTTTTTTTGTATTTTTTGTAGAGATGGGGTCTCACCATGTTGCCCAGGCTGGTCTCAAACTCCTAAGCTCAAGCAATCTCCAATCTTGGCCTCCCAGATCGCTGGGAGTACAGGCGTGAGCCATCGCCACTGGCCCAGAGTGATTTTTTTAAAAAATCACTCTGGTGAGATGGAAAGTCTCCCATGCCTTCCTAGTTCATTCTGAATAAAGCCAGAGTCCTTACCGTGGCATAGGACGCCCTCCTTAATCTGGCTCCTTGGTATCACTCTGGCCTCACCACTAAACATTCTTGATCCAGCCATTTGGACCTCTTTGCTGCTCCTAGAACACGGGAAGAGTGTTCCTGGCTCAGGGAATGGTACTTGCCTGGAGGGTTCTTCCCACATATCCACCCCAAGGCTGACACCCTCACTCCCTGCTCAGATGTCACCTGATTTGGAAGACTCTTATTCTCCTCTATGTCTTCTGCCGTTTGAATTTCTCACCTTCCTACACAATATGCATTTTCTGCCTGTCTCCAACATGGAATGCCAGCGCCACGAGAGCAGGGTCTCTGTCAATGTTGTTTATTTATGTATCCTTAGTACCTGGAACGGTGCCTGGCTGATTAATATTTGATAAATGAATGAATCGGATCTGCCTCATTTAGTTGTTTAAAAAATTAAATGATAGCACACTTCTGAAATGCTTTGCACAGTGCCTTACACATGTTAAGAATGCAATAAATGTGAGCTATTATTATTTTTACTACAGGGTTTAGTAATAAGAAATTCACTTAGGAGTGGAAAATGGGAATTTAACTATGGTGAATTGGCAGAGCCAATTAATGGCAAGGAAACCCATCCACGCTCCTCTGTTGGGGCTTGGGTTATCTTCATGGCTCTTCCCTACAAGTTATTTCTTCTTTGCTCTTTTGAAGTTAATATACAAGATAGAAACTAATAATAAAAACAAGCTCAAAGGAGAGCCTAAAGCAGTTAGCTCAAACAGGATGGGTACCGATGGCTAAGTAAGTATCTTCAAGCAGAGGTGGCTGGAAATACAGGTAGGTGTCTTCCCTGACTGTGGTCGAGGCTTGGGTGCCTCCTGGAGGCAGGCATTGACATGGTGGATCCTGTGTCCTGTGTCTGAGAACCATGGTGGGTAACACTCTCTTTTGTATCAGTTATTTATTGCTGTGTAACAAGCCATCCCCAAGCTTAGGGACTTAAAACAACAACGCTTTGTTACTTCTCATACTTCTGTGGTCAGGTAGGAGGCTCTGCGTCTCCTACTGTGAGCTGGAGCCACTTGTGGTTTGTCGATCTGAGAGTTGGCTGGGGGAGGGTCTGTCAAGGTCTGGGGTCAAGTGCTGGCTGTCAGTGGGAGACCTTGGTTCTCCTCCGTGTGACCTGTCTCCAGGCATTCTGTCATCATTCGGTAAGTAATCTAGCCTAAGCTTTCTACTTGGTGGCTGGTTTCTAGGAGAGAAAAGAGAACCAGCAAGGCCTCTTACCTAGACCTATAAGTAACACGATGAGACTCTACTGTGTTCTACTGGTCAAAGCAAGATGCAAGCGGAGGGGAACAAGTCTGTCTCTCGCATGGCGTGCTCACTCACATGTGCATGACGTTGACAGGATGATTGGTAGTCATCTTTGCAGACGATCTTCCACACTCTTGAACTTGGACCAAACGATGGCTCTTGCCTTGAGCTCTCCATGAGTCTTTATTGCCTATGAGAGAGCTGGACCTCATGGCCCTCAGGTTGCAAGGCTAACTAACAGCCGCAGCTACAAAAGACCCTGACATGTGTGAGGGGCACAGTTCTCTCTGCTTAAAAAAGGAAATTGTTAATTATTTGATTCGAAATTAGTCACTTGGGAGATGTATGTTCTGCGGTTTTTTTTTTTTTTTTTTTTTTTTTTTTTTTTTTTAATTTTGAGACTGTGTCTCACTCTATTGCTCAGGCCGGTGTGCAATGCTGCGATCATGGCTTGCTGCAGCCTTCAACTTCCAGGCTTAAGTGATTCTTCCACCTCAGCCTCCCAAAGTGCTGGGATTACAGGTATGAGCTACCATGCTCTGCTTCAATATTCTTTTTATTTTAGATTTCCTAAGCATTTATTGAACCCCCACCACATATCAGACACTGGCCAGGCTTTTAAAAACATATTCCTTTCACTTAATTCTCACAGTAACCCCAATTAGATTTTTTGTTTGTTTGTTTTGTTTTTTAGATGGAGTCTCACTCTGTCATCCAGGCTGGGGTACAGTGGCGTGATCTCGGCTCACTGCAAACTCCGCCTCCTGGGTTCAAGTGAGTCTCCTGCCCCAGCCTCTTGAGTAGCTGGGATTACAGGTACACACCACCATGCCTGGCTAATTTTTGTATTTTTAGTAGAGATGGGGTTTCACTATGTTGGTCAGGCTGCTTTCAAACTCCTGACCTCAAGTGATCCACTCACCTTGGCCTCCCAAAGTGTTGGGATTAGAGGCGTGAGTCACTGTGCCCAGCCCCCAGTAGGGTTTTGATGATTAAAATGGAAATTACTCACCCCATGTTTCGAACACAAGATGTCATTTACTCAGGGTCACATAGCTGACAAAGGGCAGAGATGACTGTCAACTTGGGCTTCTCTTACTCCACGTTGCCTGCATGTTCCACGGCACTGCTCAGCCTCCTGTTCATCTGGATGGAAAAACTCACAAAAGAAGAATAGAGATGGGAAATGACAAAAGTACAATTTTAACCTGTTCTTTTAAAAAGAGCCGTGGATCCATTTCATTTACAAAGACAGGAATTGGCATATACATGGTCTTTTGGAGCAAAGCAGCATACCCAGATATTGGCAGGATTTTGGTTTCAAGTTTCTAGAAGTTATGAACTGAATGATAAGTTTTGACTCTCGGATAGGTGTGACAGGTGAGAGTAGGTTTAGCTATGCATAATGGAAAGCTCTAAATAACGCCGGGCTTGGTGGCTCATGCCTGTAATCTCAGTCCTCTGGAAGGCCGAGGTGGGCAGATCACCTGAGGTCAGGAGTTCGAGACTAGCCTGGCCAACATGGCGAAAACCCATCTCTACTAAAAATACAAAAATTAGCTGGGCATGGTGGCGGGCACCTGTAATCCCAGCTACTCAGGAGGCTGAGGCTGGAGAATTGCTTGAACCTAGGAGGCAGAGGTTGCGGTAAGCCGAGATCACGCCATTGTACACCAGCCTGGGCGATAAGAGCAAAACTCCATCTCAAAAAAAAAAGGCAAAGTCTGCCTAATGTCATCTCAGATAAACCACAGCATAAGTCATTGGCTTCAGGCCAAGTGTGACACATTGTTACAAGCTATGAGTTTACCCCAATCCCTGCCAACAAGTAGCTGAAAACAAATGGGTCTATTGAGTATGATATTTGTACACCTAAACCAATGAGATAAAAACCATAATGTATGACAATAGACATTATGATTACCAATGTTTGTGAAGTAAGCAATAATTGAACAGAACTGTATCACATTGTACTTGTTGCTGTGATGGTCAAGATAAAAGGATGCATAGATTAAGTAGATACGTACTAAATGAGTTTGTGTATGTTTCGCTAAATGAGTTTTTATATGTTTCGCTTCCATATGTATACCATAAACTGATGGGATATGCAAGAGTATAAGACACCTTCTCGGTTTTCTGTGCATTAATAATTCAAGTGGGGGAAAAGATGAGAGTTTAGCTAGACTTTGGAACGGGAGTAGGATTTGGGTAGAGAGGAGGGAAGTAGAAGGGACGTGGCCCAGGTCGAGCCTTGGAGTTGGCAAAAACATTCACATCTGTGGTCCAGGCTGGAGACAAGCAGCCTGGCTGGAGTAGAAGGCAAAAGTGGGAGGTAGAGCTGGCTGGCAAGGACATGTGCAATGATAATGGCCTTAAAGGCCGGGATAATGAACTTCGTTCTATCAGCAGTGAGGACAAATGGGATATCTCAGAGCAGGAGAATGATGAGGAAAATACAAAGCTGAGGATTAATATGAGCCTTGGAGATGGATCATTCTGCTCCTGCCTTTAGAAGAGGAGCAGTAAAGGAGGCAGAAAGGAAATACCTAGGTAGGAATAAACCCATGAGGCAATGCCATAGAAATAAAAATGGTGACATTCGAGGGGTGGAGGTGCTGATGGGTGTTACCAAATTGTGAAATGAGAAGTGAGAAAAGATTATTATTGGATGGGGCCAAAGATTACTGCTGACAATTGAGAGCTTGCAGCTCCAGGAATACGAGGAGGTGTGGGCCGAATTGCCTGAGGGTAACGAAGGCAGGAATGTGGTAGAGATGACTTGAGCCAAAGGTTGGCTGAGAAGGAAGGAGGGAAGCAGCTCAGAGGGCACTCCCCGCATGCCTATGCCTGAGAGAGGCAGAAGGACCGCGGCTCTAGCAAGGGCTGGGATACAGATGCAGAGAAGGAATGGTCATGGAAGGGAAGTCCCTTGGGATCTAACGCCTAGGAGGAGGGCTGGCTGTCCTGAGAGATGAGAAAGTCTTCTGTGCTTCTGGGGAGGAACCATGACAAGATTGGCATGGTCAGCAGAGGGAGAAGCTCAGGCTGGAGCTGGAGGCAAGGGTCAGGGTTGGAGGGAGCACTGGAGCTGCCAGGGCAACGTGCTGGGGGTGGGCAGGGGTCAAGCGACCAGAGTGCAACAGACAGCTTTCTGCTGAACACGTGTCTTGGATTGGGAGCAGAGCTGTGTGCCTGACTGTTTCTTCACCAGGGCCCTTCCACTTCAGTAGGAGTGGAGAGATAAGTGTGGACATGGCCTAGATTGGTGACTGGCACATCAGACTTGGCAAGGCCCCAAGGAGACAAAGGAATCCCTGGGCAGGGCGCCTCTGGGAGGGCAAGGGCCGAGTGGGAGGTTCCCACCCCATTTCTTTGTAGAAAGACTAAATGCATATTTAGTCATCATATTGTAAACGTTTCCAGGTGATCCTTTTATTTCACAACAGCAGATGGTGAAAATAGGGTTGGTTCTCTTTGGCCACTTTGATTATATGACACATGTTAAGTACAGTTGGGCATTGCTTAACAACAGGGATGCATTCAGAGAATTGTGTTGTTTGGTGATCTTGTCATTGTGCAAACATCATAGAGTCTACTCACACAGATCTAGATGGTATAGCCCACCACACCGAGGCTAGATGGTATAACCTACTATACCTAGGCTAGATGGTATAGACTATTGCTTCTAGGTTACAGACAATAGAAGGTGGAATTGCCAGGTAAGTACACCTGTAGACAACTGTGTTCACCTCCTGCCCCTTTCCTCCCACATTGTGAGAACATCACAGAGTGAACTTACATAAACCTAGATGGCATAGCCTAGTATACCTAGGCTAGACGGTACCTATCGCTCTAGGCTACAAACCTGTACAGCAGGTTACTATACTGAATACTGTAGGCATCTGGAACACAGTGGCAAGTACTTGTTTATCTAAACCTAGAAAAGGTGAAAATATGGTATTAGAATCCTATGCGATTACTTTCATTTATGCGGTCCCTCATTGATGGAAAGGTCCTTATGCAGTGTGACTGGTACTAAAGCGACTACGTGGGGATCGGGGGTGGCCATAAATAGCTTGCTCCAGCCCGCGGCTGATGGCCATGGTGCACCTCATGGCCTGCTCGTTTGGACAGCAGCATCTCTTCTTGTTCTTTCTTTTCATCCCATTTGAGACCTTGACCCACAGGACCTCCTGGCCGTTTTTATATCATCAAAGTGGCATTGGCTCCAGGCAAAAGCAAAGCCCCTAGATGCAGGAGGTGCCTTTTAAAAGCCATGTGACTGTCAGTACTTGTGCATCCTGGGCAACTGCGAGGGGGTCTGCGGGCAGCCTGATGGCAGCTGTGTGAAATCCTCCAGACACTCTGGCTTCCGCTGACTCTCAGATACAATAAATAATAGAGACAGAGGGGAGAAAACTGCAGAGGGTGGAGCCTCCGGCTAAGTATACCTGGAGACACCTGTGCTCACCTCCTGCCCCTTTCCTCCCACTCCATCTGTCCTCTTACCAGGAGAGGCACAAACAGAACACGTTTATTTCTCAGACCTTATGAAATAGCTACTCTGTCACACCGGGCACATTTGCTGAGGGCAGGTAGGTCAGAGTTCACGGCTGCCTGATCGAGGCCCTCTGTTCTGTTCTGGATGTGAAGTGTCTGTGCCAAGACTGAGCAAAAGTCTTCCTGACTTCCCTGCCTGAGAGCAGTCTGACCTCGTCTCCCCTTCCCTGGGTTGACCCCTTAAGAGCAGGAGTGTTTGTGTTTTCATGGGAAACACTGATTACTAAACGAGGCGGAGAGTGCCAAGCAAGGAGTCCATTAATCCCCAAAGCGAGCCTCAAACTGCAGCCAGGAGCTCCTGGGAGCAAAGTGCACCTGTGCTTCACTGGAGACTTGATCCCTGAGATCTGGGGTTACCTGAAAGCTGAGCGTCATCTTCCTTAAGAGCATAGAACTCTCTGGTTTACACACGGCATTCAGTCCACGTTGTCTCCAGGAATCCAGCGTTGGTTTATTCTGTGCAGCTAGAAGGTGGGGTGTTAGAAACACAAGCTGTTTGGTTTGGGAAAATATGATCTTTCTTTCTTCACCCATGTGAGATCCTCTGAGAATTCCAGGTGGGTCCCACAAGAGATGACCTTGAATACTCTTGAATAATCATAAAATACTGCTTTTACGAGATTTCCCTGGAATCCACAGGTTGAGATAAACAGTGCCATGAACGATAAGATGCAAGGTTAGGTGCTAGTGTTACCCAAGGCTCGGCCTCCATCTGCTGGGTGACCTTGAACAACTCCCCTTACTCACTGGCTCTGGAGCTGGAATGTGGGCTGATAGCACAGTCTGGCTGGTGGGGAGTACAGAGGTGCGGTGAGGCTGGTGGAGGTCCCTTCTGTAAAGGGCTGTGAACTCCTTGCACAGAAGAGCAATAAGCAACGCTCAATTGTCAGTGAACATTGAACATCATAAACAATGTTCAATTATGGTGTAATTGTTCCTTTAGCTTCTGTCAGAGCCCAAAGACCTCTTATGAGTTCCCGTCTCAGAGTATAAAGCATTGCACAAGAGAATTCCAGCTCCCCCACCTCCAGACTCTCTCTGAGTTGCTCCCAGTATCGCACAAGCTCTGGTTTTTGTGTCGGTGGATGTTTAATTGGATTTATCTTGGTCTGGGTTAGGCCGGATGAAGTCAACTAGCCAACAAATCCACAATTGTTTCTGAGGAGAAGAGGAGGCTCACAGGCAGTTCTCTAACCACTTAATTACCCTCAGTTGCAGGAAAACGAAGCCTGGATTTGAATAGGGTATTTGCATATCTACACAGCTTTCCTTCTGTCTATTTTCCCCCCAAACCCTCAGAAGGCTCCTGCTGCACAGCTCATCAGATGTTAGGAGCCTTTTTAAAATGTCCTTGGCTAGAAAACAATGGTTATTAAGAAGCCGTAACTTTTTCTGTTTTTATTTTGGTTTGGTTCTGTGTTTAATAACTGTTAGGTCTGTCTTGTTACTCATTTTTTTTTTTAATCCCTCTCTTATATCTCTTATATGCATACTCCTTTTTCTTTTTCTTTTTTTTTTCTCAGGTTCTATTGCTCCAGATACCAACAACTAGCTGTTGATAGTACTTAATCTTGATCCAGAACAATACTAGGTTAAATAACTTTTGTTGCCCTTTGACCATCTCTCATCTGTACAAGAAAGGCTGTGTCTGGAGCAGGTTTCTGGGAGATTCCATCTTCCCCACTGACTAGAAGAGTGCTTTTCATGGTCCTTTCTACAATCAGCATTGCATGAAGAGTGGAGATCTCAGACTGGTGCCGTTACCTGTCCTATTCTAAACAATGAGAGCTATTTTTTCAGAGAAAAAGAATCCTGTGGCATTGTCTCTTCTTTCCCGCAATTCTGATTCCAAGGCTGTGCAGATCTTTGTCATCTCCCTGTGTTGCTAAAAACCGTGTTGGTAACTCCCTGGCCTGATCTATTGCCCTCTGTGCATGAGGCAGTAACTACTTCCAACAGTGATTTAGCCTCGTTCCTGACGTTACTTTTTGGGTCACAAGAAGATGGCATGTTCTATTTCTATATTCCCTAGACATTTCTTCTCCTTCAAGCTACTCCAAGCCTTTTCATTTATTTGGCCAGAAAAACACGTGGAAAGAGGAGCCTGTAATCATGGCCTCCTTTTCCCCTCCGCCCATTCTCTCTTCATTTTGCTCTGGTTTTTGCCTCTATCACTTGCCTGCAACTGCTTTGGCAAAAGTCAATGAGGACCTCATTGCCAATTCGGTTATTTGGTGAGGGGCCCCTAACCTGGGGGCTCTGAATTTGGGTGGGGAAAATACTTTATTTTCACTAACCTCTGACTGAAATTTACTATTTCCTTCAATTGTGAATGTGGGCAACAAACCACGGTAGTGTCAATAGTATCCACAGATATTTCCATATTGCATTACAGTTTTATTGCAGGTATCTTAAAGCGCTGTTTTCCTTCATCATTACTGAGAAATTACATTGTTTTGTGGACCTCCTGATAGATCTTGTTACCTAAGGCATTAATAATGCAACTCATATATGACTATAGTGTAATCTTTTAATATTTCAGTAACTGTAATAGAAGTAGTTTTATTTATTACTGTGTGTATTGTCTTTTGTATATTTAATAAAGTTATTTTGAGAAGGGGTCCATAGGCTTCACTAGACTAGTAATTGGTACCTGATTTCTCTAGAATGTTTCTCTTATGATGAGAAGAGCCTTCTACTAAAAATTATTTTCTGCTTTGCTCAAATGATACCACTCCTTCCCTCCTCTGTTTTTCATTACTCTTTCCCAGGTCTTTTACTAGTTGTTTGTCTGTTGATTTCTCACATTTAAGATTCTCCCAGGAATCTGTTCCTTTCCCCAGTTCCTTCCCTTTCCCTGCCTCCCTCCAGACCTACCTCCCTCCCCCTCCCTCCCTCCCTCCCTCTCTTTTCCTCTTTTTCACAAATATTCATTGAGTTCCTACTCTTATGTCACTGACATTCCTGTGGGGACGACAGACAGATAAATAGGCCATCACAATATAGTCTGATGAGTGCTACAGGATACTTAGGGGACACTTAGGAGAAATACGTAACCCAGCCTTGGGAGTTGGGAATGACTTCTCATTGGAGGTCACCTCAAGTTAAGTCCTGGAGGACCAAGTGAAGTTGGCTAGGCTTGGTGGTGGGACAGAGGGGTGGCTACAGAGGACTGGATGGGTGGTTAAATTGAGGCTGGAGAGGGAAGAGGTAGCCAGACTGTGGAGCTTTCTAAAGCATGCTGAAAGCAGCTACCAAAGAGTTTTAGGAGAACTGCGTTGAGAAACACTGCTCTGGTTTAAAGTACAGAATGGATTGGAGGGGAAGCCTAGAACTGAGAGACAAGCTAAGAGGCTGAAAAACCCTACCCTTTGCTCATTCTGGAACACATCACATGTGTTCGCCCTGTGCTCGTGCTTTCCTCTGCCGGATAAGCTCTTCCACTGTACCTGATGCTCCTGAATAGCTGTGATTAACCTTCAGGATTCTCTCTTTAGAGTTCCCTGACTCTTTGGCCACATTTTTGGGCAACACTTAGAGTTATCTTTTACTCATCTGTTTCTTACCTCTTTTTTGAGTTACTTGAGGACAAGGACTGGGGCTTGCTTGTCTTCATATCTCTAGCACCTAGAATATTGCTGGACCCATAATGGGTTCTCTGAATTGAGCCAAATGCAGGTAGGGAAAGTGCAACAAGATTAGAAAATTTGACCACAGTCACATAGCAAAGAGACCCTGAAAAATCCCTCAGAGATGTCCACAGAATCATTACATCTCAGGATAAGAGAGTTACTAGTTGTCTTTT
>NW_016822715.1:978885-990760 GCF_001698545.2 Rhinopithecus bieti | reverse complement strand
TTTTTTTTTTTTTTTTAATATAAGCACTTTGTTTTTATATAGGAGAAATATTTATACCTCCTCTACCAGCATCAGCCCATCATTGGGTGTTACCAGAATTCAAAGACATTTTAACAGGACTGGAGTTTTTGCTTTTAGAAAAATGGATCCTATGGCCTTCTTTTGTTTATAGTGGAGAAGAGAGATTTCCCCCCACCCCCAGGATGATACAGAAGAGACTAACTAAAACAAAACAAAACAAAACAAAAGGGCTAAATCTCAGCCAAGGAAAATGATAGATTGGAAGCCAGAACCTCTAGGAAACTGACCCAGTGGTGGAGTGTGTTTGTGGCCCACTCTCTTTGAGATGGGGGTCGGAGGCAATGGCAGCCCTACTGTAGAGATTTCCCCATGAAGCTGGACAAAGCCCTTGAGCTGTTTGATCACTGGCAGAGGAATGGACGGAGTGGCCCCTTGCACAGCTTCCAGCCTGGATCTCAGGTTCTAGGTGACACAGAGGAAAAGCAAGGCACAGACTGTATATTTTATTCCTGTGGGCACTTGTTGTGCTTCCTAGCTTTTCTCCATGATCAAAATGGAAAAAATGTTAATGGCTCTTTATGCAGGGAGCAGCCATACACCAGAGCACCCTGGGAGTTGAAAGGAACATCATGAAGATCGCAGGTCACTCCTTAAACTTCCTGTGACTGCAGGTATTGGGAGAAAGGGCTGCTGGCTGGCTAGGAGGGATGATCATATATAATGGACTCTTATTCCCTAGTGGGGAGACTGTTGATCAAATATCAAAACCATGCTTCTTCCCATTTTTTCAAAAAGCAGAAATAAATTGCCCAGTGTGGTGACTCAAGCCTGTAATCCCACACTTCGGGAGGCCGAGGCAGGTGGATTGCTTGAGCCCAGGAGTTCAAGACCAGCCTGGGCCACATAATGGGACCCCATCTCCACAAAAAATACAAAAAAATTAGCTGGGTGCACACCTGTGGTATCAGCTACTCGGGAGGCTGAGTGTGGAGATTTGCTTGAGCCCCAGGCTACAGTGAGCTATGATCTTGCCACTGCACTCCAGCCTGGGTAACAAAGTGCAATCCTGGCTCTAAATGAAGTGAAATAAAAACTTCCTCTGAAGAGACTAAAAATAAACAAAGATACTCCTGATGGTGAGTTACGGAAGCTCCGTTTACATTTGACAAGTACTTCCGTAAGGTTTTTTCATGATCTTACCTTAACCAGATTTTGGCAAGGAAACGTCACTTAGTTCTTGTCTGGACTAACTGGTATTGGAAGTTTTGTAAAGTAAGTTGTTTAACTCCGTAGATTAGAAAAATAGAGAGGCACACTTTTTGAGGGAGCAAGAAAGAAAGGGATAAAAGTCATGCTTTAAGGAATTTAGGAATCAGATTGGACACTGTTCAATGTTCTATGTTGGTTTTCAGGCACTTCTTGCTTTTGATCACTGCAACTGTTGAAAAGTCGACATCGCAAAGATATGATGTCATTGAAAGGAATGCAGCACTAGCTAGTGATGAAGCTGTAGGCTAGCAGTACTATGCAAATGGTTGGATAGATCTGAGTTAGAAGTAGATTGAACTGGTAGTTCATGTACCATCTGATAATGTTGAGTGTTGTGTGTTTTCTTCAAATTTAAAATATCCTGCTGGGCATGGTGGCTCATGCCTGGCCCTTTGGGAGGCCAAGATGGGAGGACTGCTAGATGCCTGAAGTTCAAGACCAGCCTGGGCAATGTAGTGTGACCCTGTCTCTACAAAAAATAAAAAAAGTTAGCTGGGCATGGTAGTGCATGCCTGTAGTCCCAGCTACTCAGGAGGCTGAGGTGGGAGGATTGCTTGAGCCTAGAAGGTAGAGGCTGCAGTGAGCCGTGATCAGGCCACTGCAATCCAGCCTGGGTAACAGAACGAGATCTTGTCTCTAAAAAAAAAAATACATTAAAAAAAATTAAAAACCCTGCAGTACCAGTTTCACTTTGTTGTGGCTTCTTGGGACATCTCTCTCTGCATAGTTAGGAATTTAGCGTTACAATGAAACAGGCAGACTGGGAATATTGTAGAAAACTAGAAAAGAAGAAAACAAATGCAGGCCAAAGGAATCAACGAGAACAAAATCTTCAAAACTTGTCTACGTTTGCCAGTTTCATAAGACAGAAGCTCCTGAAGACAGTAAACTGTAGAACCATAATCTACGAGGGCTGGAGGAAGTAGACAGAAGGTTTAAAGCTGTGATTAGCCACTAGCCACGTGTGCCTATTTCAATTTAAATTAATTGAAATGAAATAACATGAAAAATTCAGTTCTTCAGTCACACTAACTGCATTTCAACTGCTCAGTGGTCACGGTGCAGATGGAAGCATTTCCATCGTTACAGAAGGGTCTGTTGGATGGTGCTGGTCTGCACTGTAGCTGGGTCGGCAGCTACATCCCAGGAGCCAAAGCCAGCTGGCTGCCTCTTTTTGTATGGCCCATGACGGAACAATGGGTTTTTATTACATTTTTGGGTTTTTGTTTTAGACCAAGTCTCGCTCTGTTGCTCAGGTTGGAGTGCAGTGGCACACACTCGGCTCACTGCAACCTCCGCCTCCCAGGTTCCAGTGATTCTCCTGCTTTAGCCTCCTGAGCAGCTGGGACTATAGGCATCTGCCACCCCACCACACTCAGCCAATTTCAGTATTTTTAGTAGAGATGGTAGTTTTGGTATGTTGGTCAGGCTGGTCTTGAACTCCTGGCCTTGAGGGATCTACCTACCTCGGCCTCCTAATGTGCTGGGATTACAGGTGTCATGTGCCTGGTCAGTTTTTATTATATAGTTGAAAAATCTTGTGGAAATGTATTTTCTTTCCTGTCATATAAGTACCTACAAATACCCTTGTTTTTGCCTCTTGGCCCATAAAGCCTAAAATATAATAGGACCTTTCCAGATAACGCTTGCCAGTTCCTTCCTGATCTAAAGCATCTTCAAACTACAGTGGAGGAAACTGACGCCTAGAGACAGACAGTGACCTGTGGTGGATCACACAGCCTGGGAAAGGACAGTCTCAAACCAGGCTTTTGTGGAACCTCCTCCTTTCCCGTGCCCTGGGCTCTTTCCTTCTGAAGGCCTCTGTTTCCATTCACCCAGTGGATAAAACAATGGGTTCCTTTAGCTGCATCATGAACTTGAGAAGGGAGTTCAACTACTGGAGGAGACCTTGATCATCCTTCCCTTATAAGTCTGTCACAGGGAGGACAGGGAGGATCAGACAGCCGCAGCCACGTGTTCACAAAGGGCCTCAGATGTAGATGCTGGGATTCTCTTCACATGGGATTACAGGCAGGAAAACAAGCAGATGGGAGTAAAAGACGGCTGTCATCATGTAAAACTCGTGTTCCTCCGTCAGACCACACTGCCTGTAATGATCTATAAATTAATATTTTAAAAATCCTTTAATTGCCTTGTGATTAGTACCCAGTACATTGCACTATATTCACGTTGTGAGTTAAAAGCATTAATATGTCAAATGTAAGCACTTAAAATATACTGCATTTTATATAAGCCCGTTGGACATTTCTTCGTTTTAATTTTTGTTTTTAAAAATATACTAACATCCATGGTGAGACCCTATCTTTACAAAAAATACAATTACCTGAGTGTGGTGGCACACACCTGTAGTCCCAGGTACCCAGGAGGCTGAGGTGGGAGGATGGTTTGAGCCTGGTAAGGTCGAAGTGCAGTGAACTGTGATCGCATCATTGCACTCCAGCCTGTGCAGCAGAGCAAGACCCTGTCTCAGAAACAAACAAAAAACTGTATATCTATATATATTTTTGATATATATAGCATATATGTCATATATCTATATGTATCATATATAATATATATGATACATCTATATATATCTCATATACATCATATACAGCTCATATAGATACATATACTAACATGTCCCAAAATGAAAGTGGCTTGAGTGACCTTGAAGATGTGCTCTCTTAAGCAGTAATGTATTTAAGCATCTAGTTTAGATTGTCCACAAAATAGCTGGGTTCCAGGAAGGTGTTACAGTACAACCTAGAGTCCATCCTCATTATTCATCAGTTGTGTGTTTGCAAATTTGCTGACTTGCTGATATTTATTCGCAACCTCCGAATCAATACTCTTGCTGTGTTCACGGTCACTTGCAGACACGCTCCGAGTGGGGAAAATTTTCAGTTGCCCAATGGGCATGTTCCCAGCTGAGGTGGAACAAGACCTCACTCTGCCTTCGTGTTTCAGCTTTCATCCTGTAAACATGTTTTTCCTGTGATTTATTTGGTGCTGCGTTTTTCACACTTTGTGCTTTTTATGGTCATTTTCCTGTTTTAACATGGCCTCCATGTGTAGTTCTGAAGAGCTGTCTAGTGTCCCTAAGTGCCAGAAGGCTGTGATGTGCCCTACAGAGAAAACACGTGTGTTATATAAGCTTCGTTTAGGCATGAGTTATAATGCTGACCATGTGTTCGATGTTCATGAATGAACAATATATATTAAATAATTAGTCTTTAAACAGAAACACACATATAAAAGGTTATGCATTGCTCAGTCAGTAAGAATGTTGTAATTAAACATTCACAGCAACCTAATCCTATACTTTCCCTAGAAACAATGGTTCAGTATTCATTAATTCAGTGTTCTGGGTGACTTTATAGAACAGAACTACCTCACATAACAACTACCACCTATTTAAGACACAAGATCTTGCTAAGAAGCCTGTGAACCCCTCAGTGTGCACCTTTTCCAGGGCAGCTCGCCTGCGCTGGCTTAAGTGTCCACTTTGTATTTGAACTGAAGGGAGTTTAATAGTTGGCAAAGTAATACACAGACTGCCCCCTTCACAGGGATAGCTAGAATTCATTTCTCTCAGTGGCAGGGATTCCGGACCATCCTAACTGGAGCCCTTACCCTAATGCTGAGCTCTTACAGCCAATTTGTGGCATTGTCTGGTTAACTGAAACTCACCCAAGAGTTCCATAGACAGGTGTTTTTGGATAAACATAGGAATTGAACTTCCTGGTCTTTTGGCTTGAAACTTATATTTGTTTTATCTGAGTTCCTTCCTTGGGAAAGGAACTAACTCACCAGATCCTCCCATCTAGACAATGAGATGCCAGACTCAATTGTCATGATTGCTACCTCTCTTTCTTGCTATATACACTCCTAGTTTCGGAAGATCAGAGCGATCGATTTCAGACTGAGCTCCCATCTCTTAGTTGGCAGCACATGATTAAAGCCCTTCCGCCGAGCAAACTCGTCATGTTGTGTCCAGAATGAACCCACAGACCCTGACGGTGAGTATTACAGTCCCTAAACATGGTATGTCCATAGTTTGTTCCTTCAGACATTCAGATGTGTCTGCAGCTTCTTCCCGCTGGTGGGTTTGTGGTCTCACTGTCAGAAGTGAAGCTACTGCAGACCTTTGTGGTGAGTGTTACAGCTCTTAAAGACAGTGCATCTGGAGTGTTCTTCCCTACCAGTGAGTTTGTAGTCTCGCTAGCTTCAAAAATTAAGCTAGAGACCTTCATAGTTCATAAAAGCTGTGTGGACCCAAAAAGTCAGCAGCAGCAACAACAGCAGCAGCAGCAGCAGCAGCAAGATTTACTGCGGAGTGAAAAAAAACAAAGCTTCCACAGTATAAAACGCAACCTCCGACTGTTACCACTGCTGGCTTGGGGGTGGAACCCGGGAGGGCAGCCTGCTTTTATTCCCTTATCTGGCCCCACCCACATCCTGGTGATTGGTCCATTATACAGAGAGCCGATTGGTCCACTCTACAGAGCGTTGATTGGTCTGTTTTGACAGGCTGATTGTATCGATTTACAAACCCTCGTGCTAGACACAGAGTTCACAGAGTGCTAGTTAGCAATGCAGAACCAATTGTGTATTTACAAACCTTAGCTAGGATTACAGATGCTGCCGCATTGGTGTATTTAACAAACCCGAGCAGACATGTCAGAGTGCTGATGTGCATTACAATCCTGAGCAGACACAGAGTCACAGAGTGCTAGCCTCCAAGCCTCCATTCCACAAGTACTAGATACAGAGTACCATGGTGTATCACAAGCCCGAGCACACAGGTGCTGATTGGTGCACATACAATCCTCTGAACTAGGATATAAAATCTCTCCAAGTCCACATCCCGTTCCGCAACCAGTTGCTCACCCAGTATGATCCTGCACTGGGCTGAGGTGGACGCCGTGCAAGCGGCAGTCCCGAGCAGCGCCTGCACTCCTCAGCTCTTGGGCTGTTGTTGCGACTGGCGCCGCAGAGCAGGGGGCGGCGCCCGTCCTGGAGGCTCAGGCTGCGTGGGAGCCCACTTCAGGGGGAGGAGCTCAGATATGGTGGGCTGCAGGTCCTAAGCTCTGCCGCATGGGGAAGCAACTAAGGCCTGGCGAGAATTTGAGCCCAACGCTGGCAGGCCAGCACTGCTGGGGGACCTGGCGCAAACCCTGCAGTTGCTGGCCCGAGGATGCTAAGCCCGTTACTGCCCTGGGCCAGTGGCGCTGGCCGGCCGCTCCTTGTGTGGGGCCCGCCCAGCCCGCACCCGCTGGAACTCACGCTGGCCCGCGAGCGGGGCGCGCAGCCCTGGTTCCCACCTGCGCCTCTCCCTGCACACCTCCCAGCAAGCAGAGGGAGGCAGCTCTGGTCTCAGCCAGCCCAGAGAGGGGCTTCCACGGTGCCTTGGTGGGCTGAAGGGCTCCTCAAGCACCGCCAGAGTGGACGCCGAGGCCGAGAAGGCGCCGAGAGCGAGGGCTGCTGGCATGTTGTCACCTCTCAATGTCAGTGATTGGCTTTCTGTGCGGTGAGCAGCAGACCCTACACCAAATCCCTGGTGTTTTGGTAACACGACTTGCTTATTCTGTCCATGCCCCAGCCAGGTAGTAAAATGAGACTATCAGGACTGACTTAATTCACAGGCAGGTCAAGTGGAAGATCAAGTTGATCATGAAGGGCCCTTTGGCTGTTCTACAACCATATAGTTTTGAATATTTTGGGGGCTTTATTCTTCACCTGGAAGTTACAGAGTGCACCAGATAGAAACAGATTCATTGAATCCAGGGTAGATTGATTGAGGTGAAGGTATACTAAGAATTTCTTGTCTCTCGGGGAAGCCAGGACCACAAGAAAAATATCTGAAGGGAAGGAGCTAGTTAGGCAATCCATCTATCGATCGTTCAGGATTTCTTGTTTAGAATTCAACAGGTAGATGTCTGGTGGCACCACCACTGTTTTGGAAGCCTGCGGGTGGTTTAGACTGAGCAACGAACACAGACTAAGGCTTTGATGGTATGTTCTAAGGAGGTTTCTTTTAGCATTTCTTCTTTTAAAGGGGGAAAAGGTTCCTTGAGGTTACTGAGAGCACCAGAGCTTCTTTCTGAACTCTTGAGAACATATATTAGAAATGAAGCTTGAGCATTTCTCCCTATTTGGCAGTCTTTCTGGAGTCAGCTTTATCAGAACTCTAACTCCTCGGTGTCACCACTGCCTCCTAATTGTGCACTGTTTTCCGTGGCGTCTTCTGAATTAGCATCAGGTTTTCATCAAACATGGAAATGTTCTTATCAGGGGAATGCCACATTCTGAAATCTCTGGAAGGGGTGTGTGTGTGTGTGTGTGTTTTTATGAGATTGTGGAAGAACACACCATGCAAATCCCAGACAGATCTGCCTGAGCTCTAGAACCCTAGGGCCCAACCCTGGGGTGCGCCATCTGTCCCAGCAAAAGCAACACCTGCCATGTAGTGCTCCTTACTTCTCTTGCCCCGTTACCCAGGCTAGCTTCCTATCATGTTAGTGGAACCCAGCTTCCCCCATTGCCCAAGCTCTCTTCTCTCATCCTCCGCTTCCAATACGTTCCTGCATCTTGTGTAAGGAGAGCCTGCCTCCCAATTATTCCTGTATTCATGCATCCCTTCTGCGCATGTCTTACCTCTGACTCTGACATTTTTTTACTTGCCTATTTCTAAAGCCTCCCAGTGTTTCTTTTCCCAGATCTGTCTCTTTTTCCATCAGAGTGTTCAAGTCTCTTCCTGATGAAAGCCTTGTGCTGACCCCTCATGGCCTTCGGGATAAAGTCTAAGCAACCCTACGCAGTAGACGAGGCTCTGCAGGATCCAACCTCCCTCTTCCCAGTCCCCAACTTGTGTGCCAAAGCTTAGGTCTCTTTGATGTTGTCTGCACGGGTCCTTGTGTCCAGAATATCTTTCCCAACTTTAAGAGACTCTCATTTTGTCTTTAAGATGCAGCTCTGGGATCTCACCTTTCTCCAGGTAGATGATAATAAAAATATTTAACCACCTGTCTGATTGGGTTCTGAGCAGTTAGAACAGATGCCATGGATAACTACTGGTGTGGCCTTGCTTTAGCATGACAGGAAACTCATTCTGGGTCTACCCCACCAAGAAGGGTTGATCCTGCCCTGCTTTGCTGCACCACTGTATGTGTGGAGGCACACATTTTTCACACTGTATTCATTCATCAGACATTTAATAATTGCCTACTCTGCTTAGACCCTGGCTAGATGATGGCAGTACAAGAATGAATGAGACAGTGTTTCTGCCCCTGAGGTGCCTGTGATCTACACATAGAGCATTGTTTTTTCCCTTATGTGATCATCTGTAAAACTATGAGCTCCTTGGAGGATGGGGACCAACTCTCTGACCTTGGCATCTTTGGTACCTGCCTGTACCTCACATGTAGCATCCTCAGTCCGTATTTGTGGAATGAGGGAAGGATTATCTGGCTGGCATTCCCACTGTCTGGGCCCACAGTTCAGGGTGTCAGGGTGTCAGTGTGTTAAAATGATTCCAGGGGTTGACTGGGCATGAACTGAAGGGCTTTCCAGTGAGAGGTGTAGATGACAATGTTTACTTATAAAGGCATAATTTAGAGAATTATGAGACTCATTTGCCTTTTCTGTGCCTGCAAATTCAACTCTCCCCTGCCCCCTTCTTCTAGTTCTTTTTTGAATGGAATGTCACCCACTCACTGGTTTTATATAGCTCTTATTGAAGTAAAATGCAATGGAAATTGTGCCTATTAATTAAAAGCTCAGAATGTGCACAGTTTTGGAACTGCTAATTAAAACTCTTACAAGTCAGGTTGCATTAGTGGTTTTAAACATTTTTCTTTTCCTGAACCTAGAACTTTGCTACCCAGAGAAGATGACTTTTAAAAAGGCAATTGTCAAGAACGATAGCACCTTTTAAAAAAAAATTTTATTTATTTATTTATTTTTTAGAGTCTCACTCTGTCGCCCAGACTGGAGTATAGTGGCGGGATCTTGGCTCACTGCAACCTCTGTCTGCCAGGTTCAAGCAATTCCCCTGCCTCAGCCTCCCAAGTAGCTGGGACTACAGGCACGTACCACCATGCCTGGCTAATTTTTTGTATTTCAATAGTGATGGGGTTTCACAGTGTTGGCCAGGATGGTCTCAATCTCCTGACCTCGTGATCCACTCACCTCGGCCTCCTAAAGTGCTGGGATTACAGGTGTGAGCCACTGCGCCCGGCCCAGAATCTTGTTTTAAAACTGTTTGGGCCAGGCATGGTGGCTCAAGCCTGTAATCCCAGCACTTTGGGAGCCGAGCATGGGTGATCACGAGGTCAGAGATGGAGACCATCCTGGCTAACACGGTGAAACCCCGTCTCTACTAAAAAATACAAAAAACTAGCCGGGCGAGGTGGCGGGCGCCTGTAGTCCCAGCTACTCGGGAGGCTGATGCAGGAGAATGGGTAAACCCGGGAGGTGGAGCTTACAGTGAGCTGGAGATCCGGCCACTGTACTCCAGTCTTGGTGACAGCAAGACTCCATCTCAAAAAAAAAAAAAAAAACAACAACAACAACAAAAAGAAACTGTTGTATGTACCTCCAGTGAAACCTGAGGGTTGATGTCTCCTGGGCACTTTGAAGGTTATCGAGAGGGCACAAGTGACATCCAAATCCCTTCCCACTACCCTCAAAGGATGGCTGCCACTGTGCAGGTAGCACAGCTGTTGGGAAATGGCCTGAAAGCTCCTTCCTCCTCAGGCAGGTCAAGAGTGTGTCATCAGTTTTTGGGACTGTCTGGGCAACCGTGGCCTCTGAAGTTTGAGCTCATGCTCTGCCCATGGCCGCAGCTGCCTGTGGTGAGCCGAATGAGTTCCAGGAGGGAAGATGACAGAAGAGGCTCCAGGCTCCAGCTCTGTTCCCTACTCTGCTTTCTTTCAGAGCCTGGAATTCTCCACTGAGCCCATCGCCACGGCTGTGGCTTTCTGGGCGTGGTGCCAAGGACTCACACTGGACTCTGTATTCAGCCCCAGATTGCATCCTGCCTCAGCGCTTGGGGTGGGGCGGCCCAGCAGGGCTCCCCTTGTGACTGGAGTCAGAGTTTGCCTGGGCTCCCCTGAGGCGGGCCTAGGCCGGGGTCGTGAGGCTGCTCCAACAAGAGGCCCCATTGTATCCCAGCCTGGGAGTGCACAGAGAGGGACTCCTGTGATGGAGAAGCCCCTGTGTCTCTGCAGGGTTTGATTCTACCCAACCAGGCGAAGCCATGTGGTAAGCATGTGCTTGGGGCTGCCTGCGGTCGGGGACACTGGCTGGCCATGTGCTTTGAGTTTGGGCTTCCTTTCTTTTTCAGAAGGTGTTTGATTCATGCAAAATGCTTAATGATGCCTGCAATGCACCTCATGAGGGATCAGATCCTCTTTGATGTGCAAGGTCTTTTTGGAGGTTCCAAAAAAACAGTTCAAAAGGTTTACTTTGGACACCACACCTCCAGCACATGTCGAAGTCAAGGCCAGGCTCCCCAGGCAGCATGTTGGAGAAAATATTTTGTGCCTTCCTCTTTCTTTGCTGTGTCTTGTGTGCTGAGCACAGATTTTTGACTTCACACTGTCCTGGTGGTGAAAGGAGGAGACTGAGCAAAGGAAAATAAACATCACTGAGCTTTTTGAGTGTACAGAGAAACAAAAGTGCACTGCGGTCTTTCAGTCCTGCTGAAACTGGGTGGTGAGAGCCGGGTGGATGAGCTGCCTGTGCTGACAGATCCTCCCTCTCATGCCTTAGGGCTTGGAGCGGTCCGAGGGGAACACAGGCATTAACAGAGCCATCTGCCCGCCCCAAGTGGGTCAAACCACAGTTTTGCCTGGGCTTGTGGTCAGGCGGCAGGCACAGTGCCGTTACCCCGTCTCCTCTCCTCCATGGTGCGTGTGACTTAGGGACGGCTCTGCGAAGCTGGGATTGCAGAGTGCAGCACAGGAGGCAGGACTGGAAACCCATGAAAGGGAAGGTTGGGATCCATGGAGAAATCATGTCTTATGCTGCATCGTTCTGAGAATTTCCCTGCCCTTCCCTGTGCCCCAGGCGTGGGGATGGAGAAGGCATCACCACCCAGCTCTGCTCACCAGCCGGAGCCTGTAGTGGTGGGATGGAGTGGGATTTCTCCCTGATTCTCTGGAGAAAGCAAAGCAGAAACATACCTTATCATGAATGTAGGCCATGTCAGGGGCTCAGGGAAGGAATTTCTCCACTCTTGTCTAATTATCAGGAGCCCTTGAGTCCCTTGGAGGAAGTCATTTTTTCTGTCCTATGGAATATTTACCCACAAGCCAGGGTGGATGTTTCTGCTGTGACCAAACTGCTGTACACAAGTGAGTGGAGGGCTGGTGGACTCCAGATGACTTGGTCTTTCAGTCTGCTAAAGAAAAGGTTTTAGGGCCAGGCGCGGTGGCTCACGCCTGTAATCCCAGCACTTTGGGAGGCCGAGGCGGGCAGTTCATGAGGTCAGGAGATGGAGACCATCCTGGCTAACACGGTGAAACCCCGCCTCTACTAAAAATACAAAAAAAAAAAAAAAAAAAAAAAAAAAAAAGAG
>NW_016822715.1:945587-978403 GCF_001698545.2 Rhinopithecus bieti | reverse complement strand
AAAAAAAAAAAAAAAAAAAAAGAAAGAAAAGGTTTTAAAATTTACAAGTCAAGGAATAGCACAGGCTCAGGGTGGGCCCAGAGAGCAGAACCTGGAGTGTTTGCTAGCACAGGTGTACAGGAGTGGCAGTGGGGAAGGACAAGACCCAGAGACCCCCACAGTTCTGCTTTCTGTGCCCTGGGGTTGATATCATTCATTTATATCCTTGCATGATGCAGGTGACTGCCCCCAGCAACCCCAACCCCCTCGCCAATACTGGCATCTCTGAAAAGCCACAAACGCTCAGTCAGCCTCCAATGCGATTTTAGCACAACATATGGAAATCTCCTGGGGCCAACTGCAACTATTTGGCAAATGATAGGTATGTAGAATTGCAAACTATTCTTTATGCAATTTAACTCAGGCTTTTGTATCACTCTCCAGTTCCCCTTCATAGATTTCCTTGAAGTTCTGCAAGTCCCCTCCCTCATTTGTGGCTGAAAATAATCCCTACACACCGTCCAGTCTCTGTTAGGCTAAGACTCCTCCGTTGTCCTGCTCCTAGAGGAATTCAATGAATTATTCTTTTTCTTTCCTGGGTTCATGTCCTTGGAGATCCCCTCTGGCTTCAGAGCGTTCCTACACATTTCTCTGTCACTTCATGCTGTGGCTTTGCCAGTTTTCTCATGTTTTCTGAAATCCCTTCTTTTTAGCAGAGGTAGGTTTCTGTCCAGGCATCATTTTCTTAGTCTTTACATATCACATTCTGACAGCCCTTCCCTCCATGTCACTCTAGGTTCTTCTTTTCATTTTAGAACAGATGTTAGCATTTTAAAAATGTCCATTTCTGATTGAGTTAGCAATTCATGATTAGTTACTCTGGGTCAAGCAGTGTACCAGACACTTTCATTTCTCAGTAATTTACAGGGCACTCCTGCACTGCTATTCCATTTTTAGACATGAAAATACTGTCACCCGATGAGTTACACTGGTAGTAAGTAGTGGAGAAGCTCCTCTAACACAAGATTAAATTCTTTTTTCTCTGTATCACATGTGGTTCCCTCATAGCTAGATGGAGACCACTCTGAATTTCACATAACATTTAGAAATATCTCCAGTTCTGGCTGGGCTCAGTGGCTCACGCTTGTAATCCCAGCACTTTGGGAGGCTGAGGCAGGTGAATCACTTGGGGCCAGGAGTTCAAGACCCACCTGAACAACATGGCAAAACCCTGTCTCTACCAAAACCACAAAAATTAGCCAGTTGTGGTGGTGCGTGCCTATAATCCCAGCTACTCAGGAGGCTGAGGTGGGAGGATCGCTTGAATCCGGGAGACAGATGTTACAGTAAGCTGTGATCAGACCACTGCACTCCAGCCTGGGCGACAGAATGAGACTATCGCAAAAAAAAAAAAAAAAAAAAAGATTTCCAATTCCCTCACATACCTGTTTTGGAGATGTAACTAATCCAAAGTGATAGATGATGAAACCCATTTCCTGTGTGTGTGTTTTATTTCATATTGGCCAATATTGTGGACAGACATTACCCTCCCCTTTAGTGAACAATGAAACAGTTGATTAGTTTAAAGATCCAGCTCCAGATTTGTATGCCAATGACATGGAATGAATTTCCATGTATATTACTCCTCGCTTCATCAGTCCATCTCCTGATTTTGTTCAGGCCTGCTTATCCTTTCCTTTTCTAGTTTTGGTGCCTGAGCATCCAGGCCAATTTGCATAGCCACTTTTTTCTGGCTCCTGAAAAGCAGTCATTCAGCATGAGGCACAACATGGGCCAATAGGACAACGCACAAAGATCTGTTATGTGGGCAGCAGGAACAGAAGTACTGAGAGATTATCTCCAATATTAATAGTGCACGTTTTAAAAACAAAATATGCAATGGACTGGGACCACTTCCATGTCCTCTAGGACCAGAAACAGGAAGACATATTGGAGGGGCTGGGACCCCATGTCATAAAGTCAAAAGGATGAAGACATTGATAATCCACCTAGGACCATCCATAACTGGAGAATTTGAAGTAGAGGGAAAATAAGTGATTTGGAAAAGGAAAAACAGATTCAAACACCACAGAATCTTATTTCAAATCGGGAGACCCCTTGACCCTGGAATGGTGTTATTAATAAAGGTTTACATTGCATAGCTCCATCATTCTTGCCATTGGTGCCTCTTGTGTGGAGGTTAATAATGTACAGCACTGCTCTGAAATATTTTTGGGTCTGTTAGGTTTTCCTGGCTTGAGGATGAAGTTCTCAAGGGCTGGATAATGTCATACACAGATGCTCCTCGACTTACAATGGAGTAAGGTCCCAATAAAGCCATCATAACTTGAAAATATTGTAGGTTGAAAATGCATTAAGTGTACCTCATCTACTGAACATCGTAGCTTAGCATAGCCTACCTGAAACATGCTCAGAACACTTACATGAACCTCCAGCTAGGCAAACACCTCTAATGCAAAGCCTCTTTTATAAACAAGTCTTGAAAATATCATATAATTTATTGAATACTGTACTGAAAGTGAAAAACAGAATGGTTGTGTGGGTACTTGAAATACGGCTTCTACTGAAGGCATACGAGTTTCACACCATCATAACGTCATAAAATCGTTAAGTTGAACATTGTAAGTCAGGGACTATCTGTTTATCTTAGTGCCAAGTAGAGTGTCTTGAATGGAGCAGATGCCCAAAAATATTAACTGATTGGTAAATCGATTGACATATAATTAAAAACTCAAATGAACTTGAGACTTGAACAAATCACAATTTAAATGTGTTCCTTGTCAGTCATACTGACAAGGTGGAAGTCCTGAGCACCTGTATTTGTTAGGGCACAGGCTTATCTTTTCCTTAAAGATAAAGTATTAAAAAAGAAAGGTCTTGAATTATAGTGATGTAAATAGGATTGAAGTTTCCTTTTCTCTTATGTAACAGTGTGCAGAGGTCAGCAGGCTGGGGTTGGGTCCAAGGAAGCAGCTGCAGCTGCAGCCAGCAGGAAGGAGGAAAAAGGCCAGACTGTAAGTTTGTGCTGTTTCCCAGGGCTGTGACCTAGAAGTGGTATTTATCCTTCTGCTCACATCTCATTGGCTATAACTTGATCACATGGCCACACCAAGCTGCAAGGGAGCCTGGGAAATGTAGTCTCCATCTGAAGGGCTGTGCCCAGGTACAATGTGGGAGTTCCATTGTTAGTGATGGGGAGAATGGGGATTGCAGCCTCTGATACAGTTCCTAAAGTAAAATTCCCTAAGAGCCTCCCCTTAATCTGAATCAGTTGCAAAATCTTGAGTGGAGCCAGCTCTTCTGCTTTACTCGCTGTGGGTGTAGAAGTTTTGTTTACTTTGATAAGACAGCTCTCATTGATGATTTCTATGATTTCATGAAAAAATGGAGTTTTTTATTTTTATGAAACAGTTATATTTCATTTTTACATAAAAGATACTCAGTACACTCATTAATAAATTCTTAGATGTCCCAGAAAGGTAGATACCATAGTGTAGAGATTAAGACAACAATCGAGGAGGAGGAGGTAGTGGGAGGAGAATCTAGAACTCTCTGAAGGATCAGATGTCTATGGTTTGGGGTACCACCTCGACCATTTATTAGCTGTGTGATCATGATCACTTTACTTAACTGCTCTGAATCTCAGTTTTCCCTTCTGTAAAATATGGATGATAATATCCACCTCATTACAGAATTGCTGCTGAGAATAAAAGAGGTGTTAGAGGTAAAGCACCTTGGGCTGGGTCTAGTTTGTAAAAGTTGCTTAGTGAAACTTCCTTTCCTTCCTTCCTTCCTTCCTTCCTTCCTTCCCTCCCTCCTTCCCTTCCCTCCTTCCCTTCCCTCCCTGCCTCCCTCCCTCCCTCCCTCTTTCCTATAAAAAGGGCTTAGCATTGATCTTGTAAGGTCATTGTCCTTGTAATGTTAAAAAAGAGAGTAGCATTGTCCTTGTAATGCTAATGTCCTCCCTCCCACCTTCCTTCCTTCTCTCCCTCCCCATTTCCTAAAAAAGGGATTGGCATTGTCCTTGTAAGCAACTGAAAGAACCTCTTAAGGCCTTCCCTGTGGTTACCCATTAATACTCAGGGCTTGGGAGCAGTCCTTCAGAAGTAGCTAAGAAAACCCAAAATTTTAGCTCTGATCTAAACACAGGGCAGTAACCAAATCAGCCAGAGGAGCAGGGGACAAGGCTGAGGCAACTAATAGCACAGGAGAAATTCCCCTCTCTCTGCAGTGATTACATCTTTAAGTGGTACTGACCCTGTGAACTGGGGAGTCAGGAACTGAGGGCAAGCAACAGGTGTCTGCAGAGCTGGAGAAAATGATACCCCTATCCCTTTAGAAGCTGTATGAGGAGGCTGAGCATGTTGGGGAAACAGAACCCACCTGACGAAGGTTTGGGATATGAGAGAAAACATACGGCCTCTGCAGGAAGCAGGCTTGATACTCCCTACTGGCCCATCTATTTGCTTGTGGAGCACGAGCAAAGCCAAGGCTAGAAAGACAGCCACACTTGGGCTCCAGGGTGCAGCTGGTGGGCCAGACAGAAAGGCTGGACTCCCGATGAGGCTAGAAGACCTCCCTCAGGGATGCAGGTCCAAGGCTGTTTGGGCTCCTGGGGCCAAGGGAGGAAACGTGGAGGAAGTTAGACACAGTGGGAGAGGGTGCATTTTTTCCATGATGAAGACATTCCCTCCTAGGCAGACACTCTTGTTTATAATGTAGGAGGAGACTCTTGCTTCTGGGCTGGATGTGCTGACTCTATAGGGGGAGGGAGGTGGGGAAGCAGCACATTGTGATAAGAAGATTTTAAAAGCTTACCAACATTAACCTGCTTATCCCAGCTCTGTTTTCCTGGAGGCAGCCTTAGAAAAATAAGCCCTGTCCCTCCCTTCCTCCCTTCCCTGCTCCCTCCCTCCCTTTTTTCCCCTCTCCCTCCCTCCTGCCCTCCCTTTTTTCCTCCTTTCCTCCCTCCCTCCCTTCCTTCCTTCCTTCCTTCCTTCCTTCCTTCCTTCCTTCCTTCCTTCCTTGTTTCTTCCTTCCTTCCATACCCTCTCTTCCTTTTTTCCCCTAGCCTTTGTCCCTCTATGCTTCTCTTCTTTACTTCCCTTCTAACAGACATTCATTTAATTCTGATTATTTGCCAGATACTGTCTTAGGAGTTGGGAAAAACAACCAGTGAAGAAATATTAAAATTCTAATTGAGGAGACAAACAATTAACATCAATTGCTGCCCAAACATCTTTATCTTTGTTCTCTCCAGGTCAAGTCTATACCTGGCCTTTTCCCCTAGGCCCATAACATGCAGCTGTAAATTGCATTCACTTGGTGGTCAGTGGGGGGGTGATTTGTTCTTTTGCAAGGAAGTCCCAGGGAATAGATTGTGGCTGCTGAACTCTGTTTTACAAATCACCTGTACCCTATAGATGTTAACAGTAGAGAGCTCTGCCCAGAATTTGAAGTCTCCTCCCCTGGAGGCATATGAGAGACTGAGATGAGGCAAGATGATGAAATCTCCTGAAATACACAGGCAAGCCATCGGAGAGCCAAAAGATTTCTGCCCCAGAGAACTGGAGTAATTTTGGTTGGTTTTTGGGAAAACAGTCTAAGATGGGCACAGCATTGTGCAAGGTTTCAAAGCTCAGCTGCCAAATAATGGTGTTCAGTACTTAATCCTGTTGATTTGTATGATGATGTTTTACCCATTTTTTTTTTTTTTTTGAGACGGAGTCTCGCTCTGCCGCCCAGGCTGGAGTGCAGTGGCCAGATCTCAGCTCACTGCAAGCTCCGCCTCCCGGGTTCACGCCATTCTCCTGCCTCAGCCTCCGGAGTAGCTGGGACTACAGGCGCCCGCCACCTCGCCCGGCTAGTTTTTTTTGTATTTTTTTAGTAGAGACGGGGTTTCACCGTATTAGCCAGGATGGTCTCGATCTCCTGACCTCGTGATCCGCCCGTCTCGGCCTCCCAAAGTGCTGGGATTACAGGCTTGAGCCACCGCGCCCGGCCTTACCCATTTTTAAGATCAGTCCATACACAATTACGGAAATGTAAAGTTATTCTTTTTTATTTTATTTTATTTTATTTACGATTCCCCAATATATGTTGTAAATAGACCTGGCACGGCTGAGATTTATTTTTGGTGTCATGAAAGAAGCTTTTAGATTTCAATTTAGAAAACTGGGACAAGAACACCATTTCTGACCATTTTTGGCCACGCTTGTTAATTTACAAAATGAGGATAAGAGAAACCAATTTAGAGAAGTTGTGGGGATTAAATGTGATAAATGGAAAGATACACGGTCAACTCCCAAGCATGGTAGAGATGTTAGATTGTATTATGACTGTGACTGTTATTCCTTAAGTGTTAGCTTACTTTTAAACAGCTTTGAAAGGCCTGGTATCAACTTGGCCATTTTGATGATCAACTATTCAGGGTATGAAACTAAAAAATAATTGCAATGGTTGGATTGGGACTATAAAAATCTGTTCCCATGCTCCTTTCAATATAACAGAAGTTCTCTAAAACATTTGGAATTGTCTTTAGAGACGTCTTCATGGTTCATTTTCTTTCCCAAGGCATAAGACTTAGGCAATTGTGTTGCTATTAAAGTACATTTTATAATTGAGAAGAAAAATCTCTGTCCAGTGATGGTGAAAATGCAAGGGGCAATTTTTGGACAATTGTACCCATTCATGACTTCTTTCTCCCTTGAAGACAGGCTAACTTGTGGAAATCTTCTATCTAGATGGAAAGGTTATAACATTGGTTAACATGTAACCAAAGTTTACTTGCTTGGAGGAGCTGCCAAGGACATTCTTAGGTTATCTACCAGGATGCCAAAAAATATTTCAAAGATGGAAGGAGATCCCTGTTGACTACAAAGAGCCCTTGCTTTAGACAGCTTTTACCGCTGTCACCCAGAGCTGGTGATATGGAGCGAAACGAGTCTGAAAGCCAGGCTTGTGTTTCTGGACAAACAGAGTTTCTCTCTGTCCTTTTCTTCCTCTGTCAAATGGAAAGTCCATTGCTAGATTTCTGCCTCACAAGGTTGGTCTGTGAAGATGTGAAGACCCTGCCAGAGGAGTGTCTCAATACAGCTTACTCTTCTGTGGGCCAAAAGAGCTGTGTTTCAAACACTGGATACATAAAGCATAACTCTTTTGCAGCCCACACCTTCTAGGAAGTAATATGGACTGAAAACCAGTGATCCATATCCTGCCAGGTAGAAAGCTATACTTTGGGAGCTGGAAGAGAACTCTTCCTGCCACTATGGTACCATTTATTATTTTATAGAATACTCAGTTGGTTTGCAAAGAGTAGACCCATTAAGTAAAATAAAACAAAATTAGCTCTGTGGTCTTATAAATTGGTCTGTTCTGATGACAAAGGATAAAGATAGAAAGAAATTGTTACATACTATAGATGTTCTAGTTATTGTAAACATAGGATTGTGGTTTTCATGGGATGCTAAATGAAGGAATCATTCTTCTTGTAGCGTCTGGACATCAATCTAGTCCTACTTCTGTTGAATGCCGCAGAGTAGTTTAAACAGTTGGGAACTTTAATACCCACTGACAGACTGCAGATGAAGACCTGCCGTGTTCTGGACTGCAGAATGGTTGGTTGGGGGAGGGAAGAACCTTAGCAACAGGACGGGATGTGAGGTCCGTTCCTGCTTGTGACACGAGACCAGTTGGTCAAGCGTAGAGGTTGGAGGAATCTGGAGAGAGACGTGGTAACAGGCTTAGTTCCGCAGGCAAGGACCAGGCTAGTCACAGTCCAGGTATTTAGTTTCTGGCCTTCTTGGTGAAGCAAAACCACATGCTCCTGGTTCTGAGAAAACCAAACAATAATCTGAGAGCCAACCTCAGGAGGAACCAACTGAGAGTTGTGCAGAGGCCAGCAAGGCTGACCTCGTTTCTCGCTGCTCTGCTCTCTGCACTTAGGTGGCCTGCATCAGGTTCTGTTCTGTTCTGTCTCCCATCCTAGTTCAAGGACAAATACCGTCTGGCTCTGAGCTTACTCTGCTTATGGCTTGACAGACATGGACCAATTTGTTTCTTCTCTTCTTTCTTTCTTTTTTTTTTTGAAATGGGGTCTCGCTCACCTCAGCCTCCCTAGTAGCTGGGACAGCAGGTATGGGCCACCACTCTTGGAAAATTTTTGTATTTTTTGTAGAGACTCGATCTTGCCATGTTGCCCAGGCTGGTCTCAAACTCCTGGACTCAAGTGATCTGCCTGCCTCTGGCCTTCCAGAGTGCTGGGGTTACAGGTGTGGATCATCGCACCTGGCCCTGTTTTTTGAAAAGCAAAGTACTTGTGATAACACATCGCTAAGGGGCAGGTGGACTATCAGCCCAAGGCTCCCAAAGCACATTTCCTACTGTCTTTTGCCAATACATACAGCTAGCTCATCTCCATCTCCACCCAGAGGACCTATGTAGAAGGTCAAATCTTAAGGGACTTTCGGGTTCATTTTATAGTCCACCCTCCTCACTTTTAAAGATGAGACAAGGGAAGCCCAAGAGTTAAACTGGTTTTCCAGGACCACAGCTGGTCAGCGGCCAAGCTGTCAGAAGAAACTCATTTCCCATGTCTTCTATGTGGACGTCCCTGTGGGCACAGACCCCAGACACCGTGCGAGTGGTGCTCCGGGCTGTGCAGCGACTCCTGGCCTACTGCCTTTTCAAGGCCGTGCCCTTGGGATTGTGGCCTTTGTCTCTTTTGTCCTTTTTTAGGGTTATCCCTGCTATGGTTTTAATATGCCATTAGACCCTTGTACAGTGTGGGAGTTAGGAGCACTGACTCCCACCCCTATGGAGAGAAAAATTTGGGTAGAACCTTTTTTTTTTTTTTGGACAGGGGCCTGCTGGGTCACCCAGGCTGGAGTGCAGTAGTGCGATCACAGCTCACTGCAACCTCTACCACCCGCCATGCCCCAGCAGGCTCAGATGATTCTCTTGCCTCAGCCTCCTGAGTAGCTGGAACTACAGGGGTGCACCATCACATTCGGCTAATTTTAAACATTCCTTTAGTGGAGATGAGTTTTCTGCCATGTTGCCCAGGCTGGTCTTCAACTCCTGAGCTCAAGCAATCCTCTTGCCTCAGCCTCCCAATGTACTAGGATTACAGGCATGAACCACTGTGCCCGGCCTGTGTGTAACTTTCAATTCCTCCAAAACTTAATTATTAACAGCCTACTGTTGACCAGAAGCCTTACCAACAACATAAACAGTTGATTAACACATATTTTGTATGTTATGTATATTATATACTATATTCCTACAATAAAACCAGAGCAAAGAAAATGTCATTAAGAAAATCATAAAGAAGAGAAACTATATTTACTATTCATGAAGTGGAAGTGGATCATCATAAGGGTCTTTGTCCTCGTCATGTTCATGTTGAGTTGGCTGAAGAGGAGGAGTCGGGGTGGTGGTCCTGCTGTCTCAGTGGTGGCAGAGGCAGAAGGAAACCAGCCTGCAAGTGGACCCTCATGGTTCAAAACCATGTTGTTGAAGGGTCAACAGTCAGTGTCCCTCTAAAATTTCTGTGTTGGAAGCTAAACCTCAAGGTGATTGTATTAAGATGTGGAACCACTGGGAGGTGATTAGGCCACAAGGAATCTGCCCTCAGGGAATGGGATTAGTGCCCCTTATAAAAGGACTTGAGGGAGTGAATGTGTCCCTTATCCTTTAGCTTCTTCTGCCGCATGAGGACACAGACAGAAGATGTCTTCTTCTTCGAAATAGAAACAAGCCCTTATTAGATACGAAATCTGCTGGTGTCTTGATTTAAGACTTCTCAGCTTCTAGGACTGTGAAAAATAAATTTCTATTATTTATATATTACCCAGTCTAAAGTCATTTTGTTAGAGCAGAAGGATTGGCCTGAGCCTGTCACTTAATATCACTGAGCCTCTCTTTCCTCAAAATAAGAATCCCTCACAAATTTATAAGGCTGGGTTGATGTTCATATGAACTAATAAATGGAAATAAGTGCCATTTGTAATTTTAGAACATTCTGCCAGCGTAAGATGTGATAATGTACATATCCACCACATAACATCATCATTCCACTTTTTTTGTGGCCTGGAGCACCTCAGTCCCTAGGTTGGCTTTAATTAATTTCAGGTGTATGATTAAAATGTTAATGATGCCCTCATTCATCTCTGGGCACTTAATTGTCCTGCAAGGTCTCGGACACCAGTTGTGCTCTGCACTCTTCAAGATCAGCAGGGCTTCTGTAAAGACAACCTGTCTTTATCACAATAAGAAAATCCCCATTCCAACAAAAGATAAACTGAAGGGTTGATCATTATTGTTGCAAATCAATTCCAGAGAATCTTTAATATGAAGCTCTGCTGATGCATAGAGAATGGTTCCAATTACGAAACTTCAGATGAACATGTGACTTGCTGAGAACTCGACTATTGTTTGAAATCAGGAGAAACATGGTTTTAGCCTAAATTCATGGGAATCTTAGGAATAAATAAAGGTAAACAGTGGTCCTTGGCAGGGGTAGGGAAAGAGTTTCTAGCGACCTTTGTGACCAAGGACTAAGTGTGATCCTGGACAAACGGATTTTTTTTTTTTTTTTTTTTTTTTGAGGCAGAGTCTCACTGTCTCCCAGGCTGGAGTGCAGTGGTGTGATTTCGGCTCACTCACTGCAAGCTCCGCCTCCCATGTTCACGCCATTCTCCTGCCTCAGTCTCCCAAGTAGCTGGGACTACAGGCACTCGCCACCACGCTGGGCTAATTTTTTGTATTTTTAGTAGAAATGGGGTTTCACCGTGTTAGCCAGGATGGTCTCGATTTCCTGACCTCATGATCCACCCACCTTGGCCTCTCAAAGTGCTAGGATTACAGGCGTGAGCCACCACACCCGGCTGACAAACGGATATTTTAAACCCACTCACGTAACTGCGTTGATGTTGCTGAAGTCTAACCTTCTTTCCTTCAAATCTCCTCTTCCTGGCGACGACATGGGTGAATGGAGTGAATAACTGTCTCTGCAGCTATCTGCTAGGACATCTACAGTCCAAAGCAAGGAAGGAAATAAATGAAAATTCATGTTTCAAGAGATTCTCTCAAAGTGAAACTCCAAATGTCTGCTGTTGTCTTTGCTATTTTGTTCAGTGAGGATTTTCTTGGTTTCTGCATGTCTGGCTTGGTGGATAATCTTTGCGATGTGGAGGGATACTTTAGACTGGAAACAATAGCATCTTAGGCATTAGAAAAGCTTGAAGAATTCATTTTTCATACCTGCTGCAATGTGTTAATGACCAAAGGTTGCACAAAACATGAAGTATTTGGATCTCCTGATACAGAAAGTTAGCAAAAATGCTTCTTGCCATTTTCCACTGCTGTTCCAAGCTCACATCTGTTTGGAACTGAACCGTAGCATGTGTGCTGGGGAACCTGTATGAAATTAACTTTTATAGCTGCCTTTACAAGCAAGATCTTTTATTGTCTACAACTTGGCTGAGATTCAGGAAGTTCCCAAAATGATTTATTGTCATATGTGCCTATTCTATGGCGGATGATGAAACTGATATATTATTGAACATATGCAGTCATTCTGGTTAGAGACAACTGATCATCTAAGCCTTTTATACAAAAGGATCGAAGAATTCACGTTGTGGAAGGGAAAAAAAAGTTGAGCATTTTGTTTTAAGCAAAATAATTACTTGCAGGAATAAAACATTTGTTACCAATCCTGTCATTCTTTTCTGTTTGCCAACATAGTAAAAACTTATTAGAATGTAGAATACATTCTTCAAGTAAATATTTAAGGTAATATTTCCCCAATAAATTTTGATTGCATTCCTATAATACTTGAGATAGTTAGTTCTATTTATTAGGCCATGATAATAAGAATCAAAGATCATAAATCTAAATTTCTTTCATGTTACTGAATGCAAACTCTCTCACCAAACTTCTTCCAGTTAAACACAGGGCCCTCTTTAATCCAACCAGACATGCTCCATATGGTTGCAAGAGGAATTTGGTGAAATGGAGAGCAATGCAATGGAGTTTCTACTAAGAGAAAACCACAAAAGCATGTTTTTCTGTTGATGAATCAGGAGAATTTCCATACATAAAAGACAACACATTCAATAACAATAATAACAACAACCTAACAATTACTTTAAAATACAGAAGAGAAAAAGAGTAAATGTAATTCTAGAATATACATTTATAGCATTGAAAGCATTTCATCCTATGTCAAAATCTGGAGCTTTGGAATTCAATGTGTCCTGTCTCAGCCAGATAGCTAATTGACACATTCGTATTTCAATTGGAAGTGGGTAGTCAAAGATCTGGGGGTTTCAGATGGATTTGGAAATGAAGCTACTTGACTCCAGATCTTACAAGGCTGTGTTAACCAGTGAGAAGATTTAGATCCAATTTTCTAGTTAGAATGTCAATGGAAAACATTTGATTTATAGTGTCAGTGGAAAACAAAAAATAAATCCCTAGGTATTATGTAAACATTTTCTACAGGGTCATTTATAAGGCAAAAGTGAGTGTAGTTACTTCCAATGGAATTAGATCCAGCTTTTGTTTCTTTTAACAGTGTAGACACCCACATTTTTGGAACAGAATTTGGAGCCCGGTTTTGGGATCCTGCCTAGTCTCCACTAATCTTCTTTATTCCAGAAGCACTTTCTCTTAAAAATGGAAGTAATTCATGTAATTGCTACCTCATTCATTTTCATAAGAAATTTAGATATCAACAGATATCATTTGCTTTCTACAAATAGAAAAATAGAAATGGAATTTAAGGGACTTAGCACTGATTACAAAATTATTTAATATTATCCCCCAAATTCTGGCATTACGCTTCTGTCTATGAGCTGAGCTTGGAACCAGGCTGAGTCCTAGTTGAGTAAGTGCCTTGGTTATATTCAGAATTTGCTTTCCCTCACCTTAATCTGTTAGGCTGATGGTTTGACAGGTTGCATATTAATAAACTTATTCCTGAGACAGGCGAATTAGCTTCATATAGTGAAATAATTTTTCATAATGGTGGACAAATCTCTTAACTCTGGCTAATAACATCAGAATAAAATGATCCTGTTCCAAAATGGGTCAGGTGGAAATAGATGTCTCTATACACTCTTAACTTAAGGCTGGAAGCAAATGATTCAAATGCACGTGTTACTGTCAGGCGTGTCGTCTTCGTGTGCAAAGAAGGATAGCACATTTTCAAAGGGCTTTGAAACAGTTGAATGTGGGTAATGTTAATTTGGTGTAAAACTTCAAGTGGCACATTACTAATGCCAAAGAACAAAGCAATTGAGGATCTGGTAACTAATTACTAACAGCACTGTCACTATTTTATGTAAGTGTGAACAAGAATCATACGTTTCTGATAGTTCATCCTTGTTGATGTACTTAGTGTTACTGGTAAAAGTGTGATAATGAACAGCTAGTTGATTACTGAGAGCTGCTGTGGACTCCTCTTGATAGCAGTGTATTGTACCCATGCCCAGAGGCCCTGGGGGCAGTGGACATTCTTTAAATAAATGAAACCACTTAATAGATGTTGTGATTTAAAGGCACTATCACAGACTTGAATTAAGAGACCCTGTCATAACAATCTGAAGCTAATGACACTGTGATTTGGTGTTGCAGGAAGCTGTGGAGACTACCAAATGAACTCATCTAGATTTCACATGCAAGGTGGCTCTGCCTTCCCTGAGCACTCTGGGCCTTTCCGTGGAGACAGAATGAATAGATAATGGTGAGTAGCGGGGAGCTATATTAATTCAGAGATTCCAGGAGGAGATGAGGAAGATCAAATCAACAGCTGTGAATACCTGTGTGTGTGTGTGTATTTAAGAACACTTTATTCAAGAATCTGGAATTTACCTAATGCTCATGATAGGACAAAAATGACTCTATTCCCAAAACTAGGTGATTATGGATTGAAAAGACCTCAGACCAAAGGCTAAAGGTTTGTATGTTAAAACATAAAAGGGATACTGAAAACAAAGACAGAGCAATTCCAAGAATTTAGAATCACAGAACCTTAAATGTGGGGCTAGAAGGGACTTAAAGGTAGTTGTCTAATTTGCTACCATCTAGCTGATGAGGCCCAGTGACATGAAGAACTTGCAGCTGGTTAATGGGAGAATGAGAATCAGCCTCCTAACTCCCAGGCCAGTGCTTTTTCCAGCACATCAATCCCTTAAGAAAATCCAACTCCTCATCTCTAAGCCACCCTTTACAAAAGCATCTGAGTGTGATTTTATCCTTGGGTAGATCACCGTATAGATAACTGGTCTTGTGTGAGGCACATCTCATTCCTCACTGCAAGTTACTAAATTTACTCTCTGGGATGAATCATCTCATATGCCACTGGGAAGCTTGAACCACTTCCTAGGACCACTGGACTGGGAATAAAGAAATCTGAGCTCAGGCCATATTTCTGTCAAGTCACTTAACCTTGCAGGTCTGTTCTCTTTATGTTCTCTTTATGAAGTTAGAAAAATGTTTGGGTGATCTCTCAGGGCCCTCTCAGCTCCAAATTGTTAAGATTCTATTTAAACACATTTGAAGGGGAGACAATGGGGGACAGGATGGTGACTGCCTTTTTATATGCAAATGTACATTGTAAGTTCCAAAAGGGAGTGTGGATATGAACTGCTAGTAGAGGAAATGGACCCAGGTGGCTTGACAGCACCAGTGAGCAAAGCTGGGAAAGACCTAAGAAGTCTTTGAACAAAATGATGTTTAGATAAAAGGAATGACAAATGAACCTGGTCAACAGAGAATCTAGGTTAAGCTCATTGAGAGTCCATTGGCTGAGAACATGGGAGAGACTAGATTGTTGAATTTCTCTGAGTCTGGTCTAACAATGGGATAGGAAAGGAAAATTATTCTATGATCACATAGGTTTTTTTCTTTGTTTTTTTTTTTTTTTTTTTTTTAAACGAGTCTCGCTCTGTCATTCAGCCTGGAGGGCAGTGGTGCAATCTCAGCTCACTGCAAGCTCCGCCTCCTGGGTTCACGCCATTCTCCTGCCTCAGCCTCCACAGTAAATGGGACTACAGGTGCCCACCACCTTGCCTGGCTGATTTTTTTGTCTTTTTAGTAGAGGCAGGGTTTCACCGTGTTAGCCAGGATGGTCTCGATTTCCTGACCTCATGATTTGCCTGTCTTGGCTTCCCAAAGAGCTGGGATTACAGGCATGAGCCACTGCGCCTGGCCTTTTTTTTTTGATGAGGGTTCTGCTCTGTCACCCAGGCTGGAGTGCAGTGGCATCATCTCAGCTCACTGCAACCTCCACCTCACAGGCTCTAGTGATCCTTCTACCTCAGCCTCCCAAGTAGGTGGGACCGCAGGCATACACCACCAAGCCTGGCTAATTTTTCTTGTAGTTTTGGTAAATACAGGGTTTCTTCATGTTGCCCAGGCTGGTCTCAAACTCCTGAGCTCAGGGAATCTGCCCATTTTGGCCCCGCAAAGTGCTGGGATTACAAGCATGAGCCACAGCGCCTGACCCGTGTAGGTTTTTTGTAACACTGGGTAAAACAAAGTTAAATTGGTTTCTTTATGAAGGCCTTCTCAGAACCTTTACTATGATAAAACGCTTTGGGAATCTCCAAGGTACAGAATTTCCCAGATCCATTTGGCCATGGATTACACTGTTTTGTAGTACAGTCCATGAGAAATGCTGTCCTAGAACTGACCTGGAGAGAGAGGGAAGGAGAGTTCAGGGTGACACTTTAGAACATCTGCAGGGATGTAGATCAAAGCTGCAAGGTAAAAACTAAGCCCTTCAAACAGGTTTCCTCCTCCAAACGCCAAAGTAGGTTATGAGCATATCTGAGCCTGGGACTGGAGACTGTAAGGTAGTAAAAATCTATGGGAGAGACGGTGACCTTGAAATGAAGGCCTGCAATGAAGTACATGCCTTTTAAAAGGAGGGAGTGGGTGAACTACTGCTTGACTGTCTCATGCTTTCAATGATTCCAAATTAGTTGTGTTGCTTACATGGTTTTGTGTTATCCTGGGCTGTAAATGGTATCCACAGCAGAACATCCCTCACACTGACTCATTTTTATATGCTTTTATTTATTTATTTTTGCAAAGACCAATTTTGCAGTGTGAGTAAAGGAGGCAGGCTAGAGCTGAAAACTGGCTCTTGGGTGAAGACATGGAATGTCTGTGCTGGAAGGGACCTGGAGTTCTAACTTGAGGTCCCTGGATGTGCATCAGAGGATCAGTGGATTCATGTGCTCAGTTTTGTGAGGATGTGCCCGTCCGCTGTTCTAGGGGAACAGTGTAAATGGCTTTCAGCAAATTCTCAAATGGGCCTTTAATCCCCAAAGCAGTCAGCAGTGCCTTACTGAGGCTTATTTTACAGGGAAAGAAACTGAGGCTCAGAGAGATAAAACAGTTTGCTGGCTGTCAGCGTGATGACTTTGATCTTTGGTTGCTGGCAGGAGAGTTGCCCTGAGAACTGGTAAGCAGTAGGTACAATAAAGAATCTGCTGAGTGAACCTTGACCATGGGTTTTGAGGTTGTCCTCACCCTTGGACTGGAGTAGGTTTTAAGATATGCATTGTATTCCCCATTTGACAGCTAGAATACTGACAATGCAAATTAATCACCGAAACTTGAACATTTGCACTAAAAGCCCTAAGTCTTGACTCTCCCAAGAAATTACTCACAATTAAAGTGTTATACATTCCATAAACAATATGCAAACAAATCTAGAAATAAATATGGGTTTTAAATATGCAATAATCATGAAAGGTTTTCTCTGTCTTCAGGATTACCGTGTGTTTTGCCTTGGATATCACAAAGATTTTGAAATAAAAAGGGTTTTCATTTTACCTTTTAGGAACATGATATAATTTATCTGCATGATTGCATTTTAATTAGCACTCCCATTGCCTATTTAAACGTGCAAAGATATAAAACGAGCCAACCAAACAGGAAGACACATAGCCAAGGTGTTAGCTACTGTGCTGTTATTGAGCACAGCCTTGGGATGAAGCCCGCACCAGACTCAAGTTTTAGTAATGTGAACTGGTTCAAAATAAAGCCGTTTGTATGCATAATATTTTACATAAGGGTTAAGCTGCCTTAGCAATTGTTGATAATTATGGATCTTTGCACAGCTCTGAGGATCTTCAAACATTCTTTGGGAGTAAATCAGGCATTTCTGCAATTAAGAAAACAACATGTAAAGAAGAATTTTACAGGGAGCATTTTAACACAAGTCTTAGATGGTGAGGTGATGACTCTGGGAACCCTAAAGCTACGTCAGAGTTGCACCTGTGTGGAGCTGGGGGGACGGGGAGGGCAGGGGAAATGATACAAACCACAAGAGTGGACTTAGTTTTGGAGGGAGGTCTTAACTATCTTTATAGCACAGCACAAGGTGCTAGCTCAGCATGGTGTGTTCTGCTGTTCTGGGAGCCTCTACTTTTCAAAAATCTGAACTAGGTTATTAAGAAAAAATTAAAGGCAAAGTAAAGACAATTTGCCCTTCCCAACCTTGGAAGCCCTAGCTTGGAACACCTTTCTAAACAAGACCTTTGTGGGTTGAGTAGATGGAGTTCTGGCTGATTCCTTCAGCCTTTTCAGTTGTGGCCATAGGGGGTCAGATGAGCTGTAGCTCAGGCTGGTGGTCAGATGGCTATTATTGCCTGTTTGTAATTGGCTCTCAAAATTAAGTAGACAATTGTTTTAAATAATATGCTGTGTAGGTCGGGCATGCTATATCACGCCTGTAACCCCAGCACTTTGGGAGGTCAAGGTGGGAGGATCCCTTGAGCCCAGGAGTTTGAGAACAGCCTGGGCAACATCATGAGACCCTGTCTCTACAAAAAATTAAAAAGAAAAATTAGGCAGGTGTGGTGGTGCATGCTAGTAGTTCCAGCTACTCAGGAGGTTGAAGTGGGAGGATTGTTTTGGTGTGAGAGGTTGAGTTGCAGTGAACTCTGATAGTACCGCTGCATTCTAGCTTGGGTGACAGAGTGAACCTCTGTATGTATATATTTTTTAAAAGGCTATGAATATTTTATTTTAAATCTACATTCAGATGAAAGATAATTGTTATTATATGACTTGCTCAACTACCAACTAGTTAACTAAAACTGGGATTCATTGGAATAAAATGTATAAACTCTCCCTTTAAGTCACACCATGATCAAAAATCTCCAGAGGAAAAAAAAATCGCATACCTACGTAGCTCTAAAGAGAATGGAAGCACACTTAGAACTAGTAAACTTGTTTAAAAACTGTGGTGTAATTGTGACACTTCATTGAACAAAACTGTTCAATGGGCAGAAAGATTATCGTTATTTTTTGGTGGCATTCAGAATTATGCTTCTTGCAAATCAGAACATTTCCATTTTTGTAATAATACCTCGTGAGACAGTCCATCCAAAAAGTATCTTGTAATGATTAGATTGCTCTAAACAACAAATACCAGTTAATAATGTGAGTCGTCCATAGCTTTCAGGACCCTGATATGATAAATAGTCAGAGAAACTTGGCCTCTGAATTCTTAATGCCTAAACAATGCACCCTCAACTCAGTAACTGACATTGATGATGGCAAGGGCACCCACTGATGACTTACTTGGCTTCCTCCATCAAATTCCTCATAAAAAAGAGGCAGCGTTAGACATCAAAACAAGGGTGGCGAGCCCAAATCTTTGTCCATCCCAGGCTCTTCACCACTGAGCAGACAAATGAGAGTGAAAGCACAGACTTCCTGCTCTTTCTCTTGCAACCCATTAAGCCTTCTCTCTGGTAAACAGGCCTGCGGTTGCTTTTGTTTAGTTTTGTTTAGTTCTCCTCCCTTCCCCCATTTGTTTAAAGCCTTGAAAGTCCTACAACTGCTGTGGCCGTCATTCTCCCAGACTATAACCGCACAATAGCAGGGTTACAATGGGAGAGGGAGGCTGGCGGTGATTCCTTTGTGTTTCTGAGAGTTTCAACGAATTTGTCAAGCTGCAGCAGCTATTGCCGTGTAGGTACTGGGGGCCAACCGGTAAGCAGCAGATTCTTCCGGGTTGATCTGCAGGAACACGTTTTTGCCTTTTAATGTGTCATGAAGCATGGGTAAGACGCTCTCGCTGAGTCCTCGCTAGTTCCCACAGTTCTGACTTATGCCCTGCAAACTGCGCAGAGAGCTTGGAGATACAGTGTTAAGTAACATCAGTGAGGACATCTAGGGCTTTGTGGATGCTCCGTGCCCCCCTCCACCTCCTATGCTGCTGGTGCAACCCCACACCATAGTTGGCAGGACTTCTCAGGCTTGGGTGGAAAGAGAAGGCAGATAGTTGTAAAAACCAGATAAGATGCCTCTATGAGGCCACTAATACCAAGGGTTTTAGTTTAAAAATCTTCATAGCTTTGTATTTCCCAACCACCATATTCTCCTAAGACTTGGGTTTGATCACCAAGAATTTGTGCGATCTTACATAAATCACTAACATTCTCTGGGTTTCAATATCTTCATCAGTAAAATTAGAGTACTTCAGTGGTTCTCAAAGTGTGGTCCCTGGAACAACATTCTCAGGGAACTTGTTAGAAATGCAAAATTCTTAAACCCCAAAAGAGACCTGCTGAATGGGCCACGCTGGGTGAGGTCTAGCTATCTGTGTAGTTTTAACCAGTCCTTTAGGGAATGCTGTTGCAGGCTCAAGTTTGAGACCGCCTGAAATAGATGATCTTGTGCATTCTTTCTAGCACTGGCATTTCTTTTTTTGTTTTTTTTTTTGAGACGGAGTCTGTCTCTGTCGCCCAGGCTGGAGTGCAGTGGCGCAATCTCGGCTCACTGCAAGCTCTGCCTCCCGGGTTCATGCCGTTCTCCTGCCTCAGCCTCCCAAGTAGCTGGGACTACAGGCACCCACCACCACGCCCAGCTAATTTTTTTTTGTTTGTATTTTTGGTAGAGATGGGGTTTCACCATGTTAACCAGGATAGTCTCGATCACCTGACCTCGTGATCTGCCCGCCTCGGGCTCCCAAAGTGCTGGGATTACAGGCGTGAGCCACTGCACCCAGCCAGCACTGGCATTTCTAATGACTCTTAGTTTCAGTTCACCAAGCCAGTGCAAACCCAAAGCTCTATACACACAATAACATTTCCAGAGTGAGACTTGTCAAGTGTATCAGCTGTGAGTATCCGTGCTGATACGCAGCTGAAGAATCAGAATCATGAGATGAAAGGAAAACTATGGAAACGTGAACCAGCTTGGCTGGCTAAAAGCCTTTCCGTTCAGAATGCTATATTGCTCTTAAGTCGCACTGAAATGATTTTGCAGGACAATGGTAAGTACTTGACTCCTGTTAGACTGCTCTAGGCACCATCTACTTGGATGTGCACATTTGCTTGCTCTGAAAAAGAACTCAAGTTTTGTTTCTTTTTTCAGTTTTTGTTTGAGAAAGTCAGCTTGAGAACACTAATAATGTGGTATGGCTCCACCTGTGAAAGTAACTGCTATGTTATATCTGAAGGCTGGGAAGATGGGCCCGCCTGTAGCAGGCGTCAGAGCTACGACAGCGACATTCAGACCCAGGCTCCACTGCACGTGTCTATTTTTCTTGCCCCTTACGTGCCATTCCCTCCCTCCTCCTTACTTGGGTAACTTCTCCTTATCTTTTGGACATCAGTCTCTTCTGGGATGTTCTTCCTGAACAATGAGGTTAGGAGCCCCACCGTCAGGGTCTCTGGGCGCCCTGTTCTTATCTGTGTCACTGCCGTCAACAGTGTGTCATAATTGCTACTTGACTCAGCCATTGCCCTGCCTCAGTCTAGATCCATGAGGAAAGGGACGGTCCCTCATCCCTCATTTCACTGGATCTACCACGGTGCCTGGCACCCAAGAGGGCATCTGTAATTATTTGTTTATGGAGAATGGCTTCATATCTCCTGGCCACCCTCTGTTAGATTAATTGTTCCTCTTATTCATGCATTTGTTAAATATTGACCAATCAAATATCCATTGTTCAAAAATTAGGCATTGCCTAAAGATGGGACAGAGTACTGGGTGCTGTTAGGGATTTAGAGAGGAGCTCATTGCACCCTCTCCTCAAGGACCTTATGGCTAGTGGCTTCCCTGTCTCTGTTGCGTTTGTTTTTGACCCTCAGGTGCAGAAGTCCAGGCCACAGCAAACTCTAACCTTTGATCTCCTCAAGGCCCTCCTTTGTTTTCACGCTTTCCTTTTATTCTCATTCCCCACCCCTATTTTTGTCCTCTCTGTAGGTAACCAGTTTAACATGTTTGTATTATTTTATTTGCCTGTATTCTTGTAAGACGTATATTTCTGTTTTGTAAACATGTGTTTTGCATTTACGTACATGGTATATAAACAACCTCCTTCTGCTTCTCACTTTTTCTGCCCAGCATGTTGTCGTGATGTGTGTTGCTACGTGTGGGGAGGAGGTGGTGTCTTCTCGCTGCTGTATAGTACTCCAGCCTGTGCTCCTCTGCTGTCTCATCTGCTTCTGCAGTGATGAGCCCCTGGACTGCCTCCAACTCCCCATTACACAGGTGCTGCCATGAACATCCTCATACATGTTCCCTTGACTTATGGGAGAATCCCTAGGAATTAGCGGCATACAGGGGTGCCGTGTGTCTCAGGGACAGGATTGCTGGGTCATAGCATAGGTCCATCTTTATGTTGGCCGAGTGCTGCCAGATTCTTTCCAGAATGGCTGCCCCAATCTTATAGGCTGGCGGGGAGTTCCTTGTATGTATTCTAGATTGTAGTCCCTTGTCAGTTTTCACATTGCAGATATCTTCTTCCAATATGTTGTTTGTTCACTTTGTTTATGGTGTCCCTTGCTTTAAAAAAAATCCTTTGATTTTTTTTTCTTTTTAAAAATGCATGACAGAGATTGATTTTGAATGGCCCTTAATGATCGTTTAATTATGAGCAAAAGCAGGGGGCTTTTTACCTTAACTAACATAAATTTTGCTATGTTTCAAGAAGTAGGGATAGATAGCATCGCACATATGTGGACCTTAGCATGCCTAAATGAGTTAATCAGTAGAGCTTAAATGCAGAGAAACCTTTAAGTATGAATCATAAAACTATCTAAATGTCAGTCTATTTTGGAGATAGGGTTACAAGTGTTGTAAATAGGAAGTCATGCACATTTGTGATAAGCCCTGTAAATCATCAAAACAAAATAAAAGAAAGGAAAACTCTTGAGAAAGCATTTGTGACTGTGGGGCTCAGGGGCCAGGTCTCAGAAAGGCTGAGAGAAAGAGCCAGATTGGTTTTCCCTTGGGCAGGCCTCTGCTTACACTCCTTGTGAGAATTCAGAAGCAGCCCTCTTGGTAGTTCCTGTTGCCTCTGCATATTTGATCTTGGCCAGCAGGTAGCCTGTTAGAGTTAGCAAAGCTTCCAAGTATTGTATTTTTTAAAAAATAGAATATCTTGATATGTGTCAAGAGCATGTCTTAGTTCATTTTCTGTTACTATCACAGAATGCCTGAGACTGTGTAATTTCTTTTCTTTTTTTTTTTTTTGAGATGGAGTCTCGCTCTGTTGCCCAGGCTGGAGTGCAGTGGCGCTATCTTGGCTCACTGCAGACTACGCCTCCTGGGCTCACGCCATTCTCCTGCCTCAGCCTCCCGAGTAGCTGGGACTACAGGCGTCTGCCACCACGCCCAGCTAATTTTTTGTATTTTTAGTAGAGACGGGGTTTCACCGTGTTAGCCAGGATGGTCTCCATCTCCTGATCTCATGATCCACCTGCCTCGGGCTCCCAAAGTGCTGGGATTACAGGCGTGAACCACCGCGCCCGGCCGACTGTTTAATTTCTAAAGAAAAGAGGTTTATTTCTTACAGTTCTAGAGTCTGGGAAGTCCAAGATTGGGAGGTCTCATGACCCAATCATCTCTTAAAGTCCCCACCTCTGAATACTGTTACATTGGGGATTAAGTTTCAGTATGAGTTTCAGAGAAGACAAACGTTCAAACCATAGCAAGGCTTTTATGATCCAGTCCCAATAACAATTTAATTCAATCCTTCCAGGCTCTCCTCCCTTCTGTTTGATGGAAGGCCACATCAAATCCTATACTGCAGTTCCCCTTAGCATGCCAGCTGTGTGCACAGGCTGGTGTCTCTGCCTGGAAGGAACACCCACTTCATGGACTTTTCCCCATGCTCAAAGCCCAGCTTAAGCTGCATCTCATCTATGAAACTCTATACGCTTCCCCTTGTCCCATCCACGTGCTACTACTGTATCAAGTACACAGCTCAATTATTGCAGATACTGCAAGGTATTGCAGTTATTATGTGTCTGGCTGCCCCAGTTCCACTTAACTTTGAGCTTCTTGAGGGAGGAACAGGGTCGTGTTCACTACGTGGCCCCAGCAGACCCTCAGACATATAGCAGAGACCCAGTAATTCTCTCCAATGTGAGAGAAATCTGTTTTCTTGCTCATTAAAGTTTACCATCTGGTAGCCTTGATCCTCAAGCTTTTAAAGTATCAACTAACTAATCTGATGAGTGAATTCATGCTATTGTGTTATGGGTTTAGTGTGTAAAATCTTCTACATGATATTTGCATCTTAAAAGGACAGTTTTGAAAACAGAGGACTCATACTAATATAGAATAATGACTATAACAATGGAATTTATAAATAACAACATGTTGACTAGGAAGGGTAGGGGATGTTTGGGGGTAGGCAGTTTTTTCAATGCCATACAAATTACCCCACCTCTATAAAATATTGATAATTAGGGATGCATTGAGTATGTACACAGTTAGTCTTTTCCTCCAAGTTTCTCAGTAACGGGGGTAGATAAATATATAGCACATGAAATCTTTGAGTACCTGTGTTGATATGAGTCAAATTTAATCATGACAACAATACACTGATACTTGTCCCTGAATAAGATGTGTTTGATGATATGTTTTGTCGCTAGAAATTTGCTGCTGGAGGAGGCAGAAATAATGTAGGAGGCATAGGAATGTTTCTCTTCAAGATGAAGATTCACTTCTTAGGATTCTCAGTGAGGATTTTCTTTCCTGATTTTTCTTTTTCATCCCTGAACATCAGCGGAAAGGTCCTTACTCCATGGATGCAGACATCAGCTGGACAGATCAGCCCTAGAGACAGGATGCTCCATTGGGCACGCAGGCAGCACTCTCTCTCCATCTCCCTTTTCTATCTGTTTTTGTGTTATTCTCCTTTCTTCTCTTAGCTGGATGACTTTATCTGCCCCTCAGTCTACCTGATAGAAAACACACACCTTAGTGTCTACCTCTTACTTCTTATTCCAAAGTCCTGGGGTCTGGAATTTGAGATTCTCACTGGTCTGGCACAGGTCTGGTGCTCACTCTGGTCCCAGTTAACATGGCTCAGGGTATGGGGCCACGTTGAACAGGCACGGCTACCAGGAGATCTCTGTGACCAAGGCAGGAGTGGAAGGCAGCTCTAGAAAGACCTGTGCAGGCACTGTCACCACCGTCTACTATGACAGCAACCTTTATGTATGAAAAGGTTTTCTGGGCACTCACCAGATCATTTTTGAGAAATACCCAATTCACTTTCAGCCCAATACTCCCAAAAAGAGAAAGAAATGGACACAACTTGGAACATGTTATGATAGGAGTCCCTGTTCTGTTATAGCACACTTTTCTTGGCATCACAATGTACCTACATATGTGTGCACCTGTACAGAACTGCATATTGTCAGAGACGGTAGTACAAACATATATCCTCTTGGGAATCCAGCATGTGAGCATCCCAGTAAACACCCTACACAAAAATCTCCCAAGGAAAGCAAATAATTTCAGGTTTTAGGAAAGAGCAGTGATTTGTTATGATAGTAGCGTTCAACAAGTATAACATTCTAGACTCAAAGCAAATGCCTTGTGGAAAAAAAAAAGTGCTAAAATGACTTGATTGGGGTTTTAATGAGAGTTTTTTCTCCTCTACTCCACCCTCCATTTTCTCCCACCCCCAGTTATTTTCTCCAGCAAGCCAGTCAAGAGCCCTGTGCTGGGAACACTGAGAGAATGTTAACAATTCAACTCTACCAATTCATTGCCGCGACTTTCTCCATCCTACTCAGCAGGGTCTCTCTTGCAGGCTGCTGAAAACCTAACAATGTGCCTCACCGTTGTGAATGCGTAATGATATGTTCATCAGGGGGCTTAAAAACCCTTGGGGCTACAATATCCACTTCTCGGCACCCATTATAGAGGCTAGAGTATGTCTTATGTGACAATAAAATGTGAAGCAGGAATGCCATCTTTAAAGAGAAAAGGCAACACCGAGGAGATATAGGAATCGCACAGTCATGCTAACTTAAAATACACATGTACGCACTCACTGTGCCCCTGGTGTCCTGTCCATGAATAAAATGGCTTGTCGAGAAACCGGGTTTGAAGTGGAGGTTTGCCATCACACCCCAGATCTGTATGGAAGTTTCAGAAGTGGAGTCAGCTAGTTAGTTCACCCCGATAGGTATTGAGAGCTACTAAGTCTGTACCACTGTGTTGGGAGAGATCAGGAGGAATCGACCAGGTATGGGTCTTTCATATGGAGCTTACAGTCTGTTATTGGTGACAAAGTGCAGAGGTGAAGGGTGAACAGATTTTGGGGAAGACATAAACTTGAGGATAATTAAGTACCAAATTAGTATCACTAATAGTGAGTGCTGCTTTTAGCCACAGTTCAGTATAAGGAAGGAAGGAAAGAGGAGAGAATTAGATTTTCTTGTCTGTTTTTGCCTAATTGGGTATGATGGATGTATTTGCCCAGGAATGCCACACAGAGATTTAGGGAAGAAAGTGATAAACTCTGTTGTGAAAACAGGGACATAGAAAGGGCCTCCAAGGAGTTGGTTTTTAAAATCCAGCTGAATATCACTGTAAATTTTACAGTTTGATGTTGTATTTCTATCCTAGTGGTTCTCAATCAGGAATGGTTTTGAATATTGAAGGTTCAGTGGGGATCACTAATTGAAGGAAGGGGAAAGGCAGGGAGAAAAATCCGATAGAAGGCACAGGACACAAAATATAAATGAATGGAGGAGTAGTGTCTTCTGCAAGTAAAATGTTCTCCAGGTTTGGAGTGATCTCATTTTATAGGCAGATGCCTGGGAATTTGATAAGACTGTAAACAATCCACTTCCCCGTGCAACTAAACCTCATTTTGATAACTCGGACTGTGCAGCGGTTTGTACTCCCACCACAGGCTCTCTAAACCCAACAAAATGTATCTACAGGACAGGTAGTCTTGTCTAGGTTGAACTTGGACTGGCAGGGAGAAAGAAAGGTTTGGATCACTGCTATGGTTTGAATGTCCCTGTCAAAACTCTTGTTGAAATTTAGTTGTCAATGTAACATTATTGGGAGGTGAGATCTCTAAGAGGTGATTTGCTCATGAGGGCTCTGTCTTCATCAGTGGATTGGTGCAGGTATCATAAGAATGGGTTAGTTATTGTGGGAGTGGCTCCTAATAAAAGGATGAGCTTGGCCTGATTTCCTCTCTCCATCTCATATACTTGTTCACCATATGATGCTTTTCACAATAGAATGATCCCAACCAGATGTTAGCACCATGCTCTTGGACTTACCAGTCTTAAGAACTCTGAGAAATAAATTTGGTTTCTTTGTAAATTATGCAGTTTGTGGTGTATTTTTATAGCAGCAGAAAATGGACTAAGACAATCACAAGTTTCAATTGTGATCCAAGGGTCAGGAAAGGGATTCTGGTAGGATAAACTGTCCTTGCTTCTTCACACTCACCATATCTATTCGATGACTCTTTGGCACCCATACAAAACAAACCAGGAAAAAACTTAATGAGAGCTGGAGATGGCAGAAAGAGAATCACTTTTAGCTAGTGTGATGACTGTCACAATGTGTATCAGGCCCAGGAAACGGTAAACAGCTCCGTCATACTATCATGCCACAGCTCATGAAAGGGGGAAGGTCAAAGTCACAGAGACTCTAAGGATGTTCTTTCTTCACATGAGATTGCATTGTGGTGTTTCCAAGGAAAAATAATGCTTGACTTGGCAAGGTGTTCTTTGCAATTTCCAAATAAACCAGTTGGGGGTTAGCCAGAGTGCTTTTAGAGTAAATTAAGATATTAAATTGGAATTGGGCACCCAATGTTGTTTTCATTTACAGAACTGGAGCTCATCCCTACCCTGCTTATGCCTCAAACCTCCACTCAGGCCCACCGAAGTTGAGGCATTTGTAAGAAGCGAGTGGGAATGCAAGCTGCAGAACTCCTTTTCTGGTTAAGAGGGGCGGAATTTGCAGAGGGAAGGACAGGGTACTCCATGCACTGAGACTTAGTAGAAAGGACTATGGAATAAAAGGGGGGAAATCGAAGCGAAAGTGAGAAATATGAATGAAGGAGTTGGTTTTTAAAATCCCACTAAATGTCACTGTAAATTTTACAGTTTGATGTTATGTTTCTAACCTAGCGGTTCTCAATCAGGAATGGGTTTTTATTTTATTTATTTATTTATTTAGTTTGTTTGTTTGTTTTTTTGAGATGGAGTTTTGCTCTTGTTGCCCAGGCTGGAGTGCAATGGTGCGATCTTGCTTACTGCAACCTCTGCCTCCCAGGTTCAAGTGATTCTCCTGCCTCAGTCTCCCGAGTAGCTGGGATTACAAGCATGCACCACCATGCCCGGCTAATTTTTTGTATTTTTAGTAGAGACGGGGGTTTCTCCATGTTGGCCAGGCTAGTCTTGAACTCAGGACCTCAGATGATCCGCCTGCCTCGGTCTCCCAAAGTGCTGGGATTACAGGCATGAGTCACCGTGCCTGGCCAGGAGTGGTTTTAAACGTTGAAGGGTAGGTGGGGATCACTGATTCGAAGAAGGGGAAAGGCAGGGAGAAAAGTCAACTTTTCTTCTCCTGGCAGAGCTCAGCTCAGGAAGACCTTCTTCTCTTGTTAGTGGGAAGGAATAATTAACTTAGACAAAATGAAAATTTCAGTTCCTGCTCTGCCACAGTGCTCTTTTTACAATAAAATTAACCAGAATATATCATAAAAAATAAGTTTCCATTCTAATAGTAACAAAAACTGTATATAATATTTAGGAATTGCTTTGATCAAGATTACATCAGACTTCTCTGGAGAAATATTTTTAAACTTTTATAGGAAGCATAGAACATGATATCAATAAATATTGTGTCCTTGGATGAACAATTCAATGTTATAAAGATTGCAGCTCTTCCCAAATTAGTTTATCATCTCAGTGCACTCTCAAATCAAAATTCTAGTTGGATTTTTTTTTCTCAAGAACTCCAGAAATTTTGGAAGGAATAAAGATTGACAAATAGGTAAGTCAATTTTTTTTTTTTTAATTTTTTTTATTTTTGAGATGGAGTTTCACTCTTGTTGCCCAGGCCGGAGTGCAATGGCGTGATCTTGGCTCACCGCAACCTCTGCCTCCTAGGTTCAAAGGATTCTCCCACCTAAACCTCCTGAGTAGCTGGGATTATAGGCATGCGCCACCATGCCCAGCTAATTTTTGTGTTTTCAGTAGAGATGGGGTTTCTCCATGTTGGTCAGGCTGACCTCGAACTCCCAACCTCAGGTGATCCGCCCACCTCAGCCTCCCAAAGTGCTGGGATTACAGGTGTGAACCACTGCACCCGGTCGGTAAGTCAATTTTAAAAAGAAAACAAAAATAAAAAGGGGAACTTATCCAGATATTAAAACATGCAACAAAGCCATAGTAATACAAATCATATGCATTAACATACAGACCAATGGAACAGGACAGGAAGCTCAAAGACAGACTTAAGCATATTAGAAACAATGATGAGACACCACACATTACTGGGAAATTGCTTGAATGACTGCCAGAAAGGCTCTGCACAGAAGAGGTAAAAATGAGATCCTCACCTTACACAGCATGCAAAAGCAGACTCCACCTCCAGATAGATCAAAAGCTTACTCTAGAGAATAGGTCTGCTGATGGTAAGAACTACAGCTATAAAGTTAATAGAAGAAAAGGTTAGGAGAATGTCTTTAGCAGAAAGATAAGAAAGGACTTCTTAAATAAAATTCTAGAAGTACAAACCAGAAGGCAAAAAAATTGATACATTTGTTTACATCATAATTAATAATTTTATTTCATGGAAGGAGATTATAGACAAAGTTCATAGAGAAATGTCAGAATGGCAGAAAATATTTGCAATGTTTAAATTTAACAAAGGGTTACTAAGCAGAATTTTCAAAGAAGGCCTGAAAAGTAACTCTAATAGAAAAATGAACAAAAGATATGAACAGGCATTTTAGAAAAAAGAGAATCCAAAAGACCATAATTATAAAGGAATGCTTATATATAGGAATAAGCAGAGAAATGCAAATTAGAATTCACTTTATACCAATTTAGATAGGAAACAATTAGAAAGTGGGGTGATGTCAATTGATGGTGGAGAAAGGGGTTTGGCTTATCTAGGGCCCCTCATGCACTATGGGTGAGAGTCTAGTACTGACACGTAGCTATTTTCATGAGTAATCTGGTACTACTTAGGTAAATTAAACACCTGCATAAACCGTGACCCCACTATTTCATAATTAGATGTGTATCCCAAAGAGTTTTCATTCTGGTCTGTAGGGGGAAACATATAAGGATGTTTATATTAATATGTTGATATATTATGATGTTGATGGAGAGTTACAATACCAGGAAAGTTCCTAAGTGAAACATGGTAGATATACATCATCTATGGAAATACTCTGCAGTAACAAGAAGCAATGGGTTCAGTGTACAATAGCAATGTGGATTTTCTTAAAAAACATAATGCTGATTTTAAAAAAAGAAACAAAAAATATGCAACATAAATCATTTCCACAAATTAAAAATACATGTACACCAAAGACAAGAAACATTGTGCAAGAAAACATACAAAAAGATGGATGCTAAATACATTAGAATAACTACTTTTGGGGGGGGCAGTTAATGAGGATTATAAATGGGGAAAAAGGGGATAGATTAAAAAAAAAATAGAGAAGAAAAGGGCCCCCATAAGGACCAAAGACAATATTGTGGCAAGAGCTATCAAGTATAATTATATCCACTAGTGCTCTCCATGTCTAAGGTTAAAGAATGGTGTAACTGGCCAGTTAGGAATTCCCTCAATGTCTGTCGGAGCTGGGTGATGAATACCATTAAGTCAAGAAGTATCTGGGGACAGATGACCACCACCCTAGTCATCTTCAGAGGCAAAGAGAGATGGGTCTGAGATAAGGGAAGCAGGTGGGCACCAGCCTCTCCACAGATTAGTGGGTGGATTCACCATGGATTAGGGCAGTAGCAGAGGATAACTAACTCTAAGCACAAAAGGCAGTCAGAGTGAATTCCCTGAGTGCCCTCCATGGTTAACTGGGGCCTGCCTTTGAGGCAGAAACAAGGGACCTTCCATAGTTTCCATAGTATGGTTTTAAAAATTACAATGGGGGAAGAGGGCAGGAAGTATGAACCCCTGAAGGAGGTCGTGAGCAGAAGCAGGAGGTGGAGGAGACTGGACAGGGGAAGCCACTGGACTCCGCCAGGCAGGGTGTAGCATGGAGACCACCCACGGGGGAAGCACACCCTGGAAAGGAGGGAGTGAGACTCCCAAGAGCCTAGGCTCAGGAAGGGCAGGATGAGATGCTATAGGTGTAGAGACAGCAGGGCGCAGTCTGTGCCCTTGAATTCTTCCTTTTTTTTTTTTGAGATGGAATTTCACTCTTGTTGCCCAGGCTGGAGTGCAAAGGCGCGATCTCAGCTCACTACAACCTCCGCCTCCCGGGTTCAAGCGATTCTCCTGCCTCAGCCTCCCGAGTAGCTGGGATTACAGGCATGCACCACCACACCCGGCTACTTTTGTATTTGTAGTAGAGACGGGGTTTCTGCATGTTGATCAGACTGATCTCAAACTCCCGACCTCAGGTGATCCGCCTGCCTCAGCCTCCCAAGATGCTGGGATTACAGGCATAAGCCACCGCACCTAGATGAATTCTTTGCCCTGTTTTCAACTTTTAGTTACACAACACATCAGCAATTCTTAGTGGTTCTGACCTGAGAAATGCCATCTCTGAATGTCCTGTCTGGACACTCTTAAAGCTGGTGTGAACAGCAGGACATTGCCTGTGGGGTCTCGTGTCCCTGGGGTTCTGTCTGGAAGAATGCAGCAAATGTTCCTGCGTATGTGGAATTACACCTTCTCCTTGGTCTCTTCCTGAGTACATTCAGGAAATATCTGATGACCCAGTCTACTTTTTTTTTTTTTTTTTTCATCTTTTTCCCAGGCTCCCTGTCTGTCCAGAAAGCCTGCTCCTTTCTTCTTTTCTTTCCCTGGAGGGCCTCTGGACTGGGCTACACCCACACCCATTCCTTAGCACTTAACTCTCCTCCAGAATTCTCCTCTCTTTTCTGAACTTTCTCCGTTAAACAACTCCCCAGCTCTTTTTTTTTTTTTTTTTTAAATACACTTACGTTCTATTGCAGCATGTGGGGGAGATGAAAACTGTTGGTTTAATTATAATAGCATACTCCATGATGCTTTCATGATGTTTAATTACAATAACATTCTTCATAATGCTTTTGACCTTGGCAAAGCTTGGGAAAACCAAGACTTCTCACCCTTGCATAGTTCACAGCTGAAATCTCCAGGTGGAGTGGAAATAGGGTATTTAGGGACAGGCAGAGGTAAACGTTGTGTGGAAATTGCACCTCTGTTTGGCCCCTGTCCTTCTGCAGCCTGCCCTCCTGACCCTTACCACATTAACTTCAGCAAAATATAACTGCATTGCCAAGTGCAAGAGTTTTGGGTGTCTGGGTGTACCCAGACTTTGTGTATTTTTTGTGTCTTCATGTTTCAAAAACATTTTACTTCAATAACAAAGAGGCTTGTTGTTGCTAGGAGATTTCTAAAATATATCATTGATGGAGACAAGCTCCACCAATGCCCTCTTACTTTTGCTGATGTGAGTCAGGATGACCTTTTCACCTCCTTCCAGAGGATATTTATAAAAACCAGACACAGCGCACATGTTGGAGAGAGAATGTTGGACAAGGCCAAGCGCAGTTGGAAAGAAGCAGACAGAACACCTCTTCCTGGAATGATGTTGGTGTAAACCCTCCTGGAGCCGTCAGATTTTTTGACTTGGTCTTTGAAAGAGAGGATGCGCCATGCCCGGTGTGGGCAGAAACATACATTCGGTTTCTGTATCTTCTCCCTGACTTCCAGAAGTCAGAAGCTTAGTCCCATGATCTGTAGAAGGAAGGAAGGAAAGAAGTGAAGATCACTTGTGCCTGGCTAAGGTGGGATTACTTTTAGCAGTGGGAGGAAGGTGACCTGAGGGACAAGCTTGCTCACCTTGAGGGGAAGGATGGAGTTAAACGGGGGTTTACCCTGTGTCTCAGTCAGCGCAGGCTGCCCTAACAAAGTACCACAGATGGGGTGGTTTAAACCACAGAAATTTCTCTCTCCCAGTTCTGGAGGCTGGGAGTCTGAGATCAAGGTGACAGCATGGTGGAGTTCTGGTGGGGGCTGTCTTCCTGGTTTGCAGACAGCTGCCGTCTCACCATGTATTCACATGGCCTTTTGTTGGTGTGTGCTCCTGGAAAGGGGGGGGAGATTTCTGCCTTGCTTTTCTTTTAAGGGTACTGTCCTAGTCTGTTTTGGCTGCTGTAACAAAATACCTAAGCTTGGGTAATTTATAAACAACAGAAATGTACTGCTCCTGGTTCTGCAGGCTGGGGGGTCCAAGATCAGGGTGTCAACAGATTCAGTGTCTGGTGAGGGCTACTTTCTGCTTCAAGGATGGTGCCTTCTTTTTTTTTTTTTTTTTGTAA
>NW_016822715.1:924905-945104 GCF_001698545.2 Rhinopithecus bieti | reverse complement strand
GCTGACCAGCACGGGTCTGCTTCTGCACCGGCATAATCTTCAAAACCTCGTCTTTGCGAGAGGCCCCAAGAAAAGTCAATGATCTCAGATTCCTTACTGGGCAGAGAGAAGAGGTAGATCTCCTCCAGGGACTTGATCTTCATGTCTTTGACCAAGCGGCCCAGCTTGGTGACGGGCATCCACTCCTTATCCTCGGCCTTGCCTCCACGAGCTCCGCAGCCTTGGCCCCGACCCCGACCCCGTCCACAGCCGCGACCCCGGCCCCGGATGCCACTGCCGAAACCTCCGCGGAAGCCACCACGGTTCCCCATCCCAGGGCCACCAGGGCCTCCGGGCCCCCCCGCTGCACCGGCGTCATCCGCCATTTGGTGTTTCCTCGGAGAAGGATGGTGCCTTCTTATTGCGTCCTCGTGTAAGGGGGAAGCAGTTTCCCTACAGCCTCTTTTATAAAGGCACTAATCCCATTTGTGAAGGCTCCATCCCTCTGACCCAATCACCTCCCAAAGCCCCTACGTTCTAATACCATCACCTTGAAGGTTAAGTTTCAACATATAAATTCTGGGGGAATACCAACATTCAGACCACAGCAGACACTGATCCCATCTTGAGGGTCCCACCCTTACAGCCTCATCGAAAATGAATTACCTCTTCAAGCCCCACCTCCAAATGCTATCATGGGGGGTTAATGCTTCGATGTAGGAATTGTGGGAGGACACAAACATTCTGCCCATAGCATCCTGGTAGGCTGGGAGGGTCTTAGCATCCAGCTTCCCAGCAGCTGCTCCTTCCTGGTCAGGTCCAGCCTCACCATATCAACTCCCTTCCTTGTGATGCTCCCTCCCTGGTGAGGAGTGTGATAGTCCTGGGGGCTGAATGGGAAGAGAGACGGAAGTACTTTCTAAGAAATCTAGAGCAGGGCTCTACTGTTCTATAAGAATGCATTGGCCAAAACCAAAACAAACAAACACAAAGCCCAACCACAACAACTACCAGAATGAAAAAATTGCACTTATAACTTAAAACTTTTTAAATAAAACTTTTAAAATTATTTAATAACTGTTACATCTAATTATGATATCTAGTATTAATTTTTTTTTCTGAGCAGTCTAACTCTGTTGCCCAGGCTGGAGTGTAGTGGTGCGATCTCTGCTCACTGCAACCTCTGCCTCCCAGGTTCAGGCAATTCTCATGCCTCAGCCCCCCAAGTAGCTGGGATTACAGGTGGGCACCACCACGCCCAGCTAATTTTAGTAATTTTACTAGAGATGGATTTTCACCGTGTTGGCCAGGCTGGTCTCGAACTCCTGGCCTCAAGCAATCCTTCTGCCTCGGCCTCCCAAAGTGCTGGGATTACAAGCATGAGCGCGTCTGTCCTGGTATTCATTTTTTAGAAAAATTTTCATATCATTTTAATTTTAAAAATTTAATCTTTATTTTATCAAGATATTTATCTTGACACCATCTGAAAAACTTACTTATGCATTGAACAAATTATTATTTCTCTTTTGTATTCATTTCCCCTTCTTCTTTCCCTGGTGGTACAGAGCATTGTATAAAATTAGTTATTCGTTCACAAGGGTCATTTTATTGTAAATGATTTTATTTTCAATTTCTCTGTAGCACTATATTTGAAAACAGAATACTGAATTATACTGGAAATGGGTGTTGCTTCCTGTACTCTTGGGTTATGCAGAGGGGGAGGAGGAGAGGATCCCTGATGCTGGGGAAATAGCCAGGGCACCTGACATGGTGGTGATAGAGATTGTGTGTCTTGTACTCTGTGGCAGCCATCACACCATCAACTTGATTACCTCTGCATTCAGGGAGCTCACCCCACTGAAGAGGGCAAGAAGCTTAGGAGCAGTGACAGTTTAGTCTTTCAGTAGCAGAATTAAAAATCTCTTTGTTGGCTGGGTGAAGTGGCTTATGCCTGTAATCCTAGCACTTTGGGAGTCCAAAGTGGGCAGATTACTTGAGGCCAGGTAGGCGTTCCAGACCAGCCTGGCCAACATGGTGAAACCCTGTCTCTACTAAAAATACAAAAATTAGCTGGGTGTGGTAGTGCAGGCCTGTAATCCCAGCTACTGGGGAGGCTGAGGCATGAGAATCGCTTGACCCTGGGAGGGGGAGGTTGCAGTGAGCCGAGATTGCGCCACTGCACTCCAGCCTGGGTGACAGAGTGAAACAGTATCTCAAAAAAACAAAAAAAACAAAACAAAAAAAAAAAGTTTCTTTGTTTTTGCTTTCTCCTCCTTTTTTCTTGGATTCCTATAAAAGTTTTAAGCCATTTGTCACTGAGTGTCCACTAACCCCATGCTGCGTCCCAGTAGTTTGAATTTAAGGAGACAAACCTCACCATTTGAAGAGACACAGTGGCTATGTCAAAGGCTGTCCCGTCTTCTTCCACTTGGGGAGATTCTGCCTGAGAGGAACAATGGTCTTTGCAGCATTAGCGCCTCATTTGCTTTAAGCAGATACAGGGATTTGTAGTTTTTGAAAACAAATTCAATTACCACTTTTTTCTTTGGGGGTGTCCTTTTTTTGCCCTTCAAAAGTCATTCACCCCTGTCTATTGATAACATTCTCAGATAGAGGCAAGTTGGGGAGTGTTCCCTTCACCCCGTACTTCTCTGTGGTGAAAGAGGCAGGAAAAGTAAGCCCTTGGCAGTCAACATATTCACATTTATGGAAAGAAAGTGCCAAATTATCCCTCGAAATGTTCTAAGACCTGAGTTGACCCCAAATTGTACTGTGAGAGGAAACAGATGGAGGAATAAAAGATGTCCTTTTGAGAAAGAAATCCTTTCTTATATCAAGAGGCTTCTACAGAGAACTGTTCCCCCATTCCCAAGAACCAGGGAGTCCAAGAAAACCCCACCCCACTGATTGGTCTAAGGATTTTGGTGCAGGAACAGATATACTGCTTGATCACTGCATCGTAATTGGTTTTGAAAACACATTTGCAAAATGGCAGTGAGCCAAACACTCCCTTCCTCTCAGTGCCTTCCCTTTTAGAGCGCTTATGACTGATTTAAAGGATTTTTTTCCTCTGTGTCCCCCACAACTTTTTCTGAAGAGGCAAAATATCCCAAGTTATTTGAACTGAGTCCTAGCTCTGAACAACCTGCCCATGACAAGAAGAAAACAGAGCTCAGGTTTGCTGATTTTGATAGCAGGATGGAACTGAACTACAATTTACTTGTCTTGCCCAGAGCCAGCTCAAATATAAAGCAGATTGGAACAGCCCCAGAGTTTCATTGTTGCAGGGCTGGATTCAAAGTTCAATAAAATAGAGAAAAATATCCTTTGAAGACCTAGGAAGCATATGGGGGCATGAAAGTGTACACACGTGTGTTATTTTATGATTGTATTGAACGAGTGAGGTGGTAACTTTGGAGTTTTGCTGAAATCCTGAAGTCTCTTTTTTTTTTTCCCCTGAGCATTTCCAATTCAGAAGCCAAGTTGCACATCTTCTCTCCATATGACAAGGACAATCCGATGTGGGAGTGAGGCTTGCTTTAATTCTCGGTGGCTGAGACCTTTGCGCAGAGGTCTTCATTGAATAACAACATGGTGTTACATGGTTGTGATGGGCACAGGAGGGCTGTATTATGGTGATGGTTTTTGTGTGTGTGTGTGTGCGTGTGTGTATGCATGTATGTATAGACAGAAGGTAGAAAGCAACAGAATTCAGATTCTACAGGGTAGAAGTTTTGGCCTTTGTTTTAGCTTTTGTGTCACGAAGAGTTGCATGTGGCTATAAATATGAACATGATTGGCAAAATCTGCAGATTACGTAAAACCTGTGAAGGGTGTAGAATGCTTTATATACATCACATATTGGCAGTGTCTATTCATAGGATGCACATTGTAGAACTTGCTCTTTTTTTTTTTGTTTTGTTTTGAGCTTACTCATTCTGTGTTGATGTGTACTTTTTTGTTCTCTCCCCTTTCAAAAATCTTATTTTGAGCAGCCTAACTGGAGATTTGTAAGAGGGTAACTCTCAAGATCACATCTGTTTAGATCAAAGGGCAGGACTAGTTCCTGGTGTTGGCAAAGGGATTATGTAACAAGAAATCCTCATTGGTGTCAATGTGACACATGGGATGACGTGGCAATTGGGAAAAATAAGGACATAAGTCAATATTCCCTCACCAGCTTCAGTGTTGGAACTGTTTTTCCATAAAATACTTTTTATTCTTTGTCTGTTACTCCCTAATTGGAACTGATACCTGAAAATTTTCTCTTGCTAATTTTTTATTGTGATTTTGCCACCAGGCTGCTCATTAGAAAACCTCAGCTGCAAAGTTGCCTCTTTGAAGCAGCAGGACTAGCCACATCTTCCTACACCACCCCGCCCTAGTTCCGCTTTTCCAGCAAGGGATGGAGGGAGATTAGCTTTGCCTCATAATCGGGCAAGTTCAAAATATTAAATCTTTTCTGCCTTTTATACTTTTCTGATTCAGGAGTGGCTGGAAATATTGGAAACCTACATCCTGTCAGATTTTGCAGAACTCCACCTGTCACAGGGATTCTTGGGACTTGGTCACAGGGTGACATCTGGCCTGAAAAGGAAAGTCCAAACCACACAGGAGTGCTGTGGAGTTACCTATTTTCAATGGATTTCTCTGTTCCTGATGGATTTAGGTTTTTATGTTTGTTTGTTTGTTTGTTTTTGAGGTGGAGTCTTGCTCTATTGCCCAGGCTGGAATGCAGTGGCGTGATCTCAGCTCACTGCAGCCTCCACCTCCCAGGTTCAAGCGATTCTACTGCCTCAGTGTCCCAAGTAGCTGGGATTACAGGTGCCCACCACCATGCCAGGCTAATTTTTGTATTTTTAGTAGAGGCAGGGTTTCACCATGTTGGCCAGGCTGGTCTCGATCTCCTGACCTCAAATGATCCATCCACCTCGGTCTCCCAAAGTGCTGGGATTACAGGCGTGAGGCACCACGACTGGTCAGATTTTAGTATTTTAAAGACTGTACATTTTACTCAATCTTTGAAATCTCTGACCTCTCTTCTTCCCAGGCCCTGGAAGCAAGTTTGTGACTGAAAGAGGCCTGTAGGTGAAGAGCCATTTCTAATGTCCTCCACATCATTGCTTCACACTTCATTATGCATCCGAATCATCTAGGCATCTTGTTAACAGGCAGATTCTGATCCCTTAGGTTTGGGGCGGTACCCCAGAATCTATTTATGTATTTATTTATTGAGACAGGACTTCGCTCTGTGGCCCAGGCTGGAGTGCAGTGGCAGGATCATAGCTCTCTCTAACCTCTTAACTCTTGTGCTCACGTGGTCCTTCCACCTCAGCCTCCTGAGTAGGTGGGACTACAGGCAGGTACTACCACAGCTGGCTAATTTGTAAACTTTTTGTGTGGACAGGAATCTCGTTATGTTACCCAGCCTGGTCTTGAACTCCTGGCCTCAAGCAATCCTCCCACCTCAGCCTCCCAAACCTCTGGTATTACATGTGTGAGCCACCACTCCAGGCCATGACTCTTTTTGTCAGTGCCAGATGATGCCTGTGAGCTGCACTTTTAGGCCTAAATGATCAGGTCTCGCATCTTCACTGGCAGTGGTGGGAGAGTAGGCCTGGCTGGGCATGGTGCAAAGATACTGAAAAATTTGCCCTGACTCTCTCAGCCCCACCAATGTTCTGTGCATTTACAGACCCTCTTCAAAAGTGCAGTTGACCTTGAACAACTAGGGGATTGGGGGGCTGACACCCTGTGTAGTGGAAAATCTGATCTCCCCCAAACTTAACTACCAATAGCCTACTATTGACCAGAAATTTTATGGATAATTCGAACAGTGGATCGACACATATTTTGTATGTTATATATATTATATACGGTATTCTTACAATAAAGTTAGCTGAGAAAAAATGTCATTAAGAAAATGATAGAGGCCAGGCAAGGTGGCTCACGCCTTTAATCCCAGAACTCTGGGAGGCCAAGGAGGTTGGATTACCTGATATCAGGAGTTTGAGACTAGCCTGACCAATATGGTGAAACCCCGTCTTTACTAAAAATACAAAAATTAGTCAGGTGCGGTGGTACATGCCTGTAATCCCAGCTACTCAGGAGGCTGAGGTGGGAGAATCGCTTGAACCCAGAAGGCAGAGGTTGCAGTGAGCCGAGATGGCGCCATTGCACTCCAGCCTGTGTACCTGTCTCCTACCTCCACAATGTACTCCACAAATGTTCCTATTTGAGACTCCATCTCAAAAAAAAAAAAAAAAAAAAATAGAGAAAATGTGTTTACTATTCATTAAATGGAAGTAGATCATAAATATCTTCACCCTCATTGTCTTCAGGTTGAGTTGGCTGAGGAGGAGGAGGGATTGGTTTTGCTGTCTCTGGGGTGGCAGAGGCAGAAAAAATCCATGAGTAAGTGGACTCTGTAGCCCAAACCTGTGTTGTTCAAAGATCAACTGTATTTGGAATAAACTAAATAATGTTGTGCTATTTCAGGACCCAGCCTGTGGGAGACAGGGTAGAGACAGGTTATGGAAAAGAATGAGATCAAACAGATACACAGAAAGATAGAGATGGATGGGGCAGACAGTCTCTCCTGTAATTTCTGTCACTATCTCTTCCATCCTTTTCTCTGTTTCAATTTCATCTTTCTCCATCTTGTTTTCCTCATTGCTTTTCTGTCTGTTGTAAGATAACAGAATAATTCCACTAAAGTTCAGAGACACTGGGAACTTGGAAAGCAAAATCTGAGACCCAGCCCTGCCACTGAGTGTGACTGGGCCAGTAACTTGGGGTCTCCAGGCCTCAGTGTCCTTTTCTGTAACATGAGCAAGTTTGGTGAGAAGATTTCTAGACCTTTTCCAGCTCTTCAGGGCTATGACTCATAATCCATGTAAATATGTTTATCTGTTACTTGGGGCAAATCTGTACAATATGCAATGTAAATGAGTGAACTGTGATCTCGTCAGGGTTACTGGAGTACATAATTCGCAAGTCCACTGGGCATGTGAACGTGTGCTGAGGATACTCTTGGGTGACCATCCTGCCCCCACACCGACCCCCCAGTGCCATCGGAGGTCCCCTGTGTGAGGCTGTCTGAGAGAACCATCCTCTGGATTTCTCAGAATTAAAAATCTGTTCTTTAGGGCTTTCACAGCCCTTGTAAAAGATTATCATTATTATTATTCATATAATTTGACGGGCAGATTCTTGTCTAATATCCCCAGAGTCAGAAAACTCACTTGAAAGCCTTCAAAACTTGGAACTGTGAAACTCATTTTGTAAATAATGTCATGCATTGTTATTTCCTGGGGAAGGGGACTGGAAGAAGACAAGGAGACCTGTTGACTCTGGAGATGGGGAGTGATGGAGAAAGGGTGGTTGGTCCATTACGTTTCTTCTTCTTCCCACCCACCCCGCAGTTGTTTGTTTTCCAAGTATAATTACGAACAAGTGACCAGATTAAAAAAAAAAAAAAAAAAGCCAAAAAAGAAAGGAGAAGCCATTGGGTACTGCAGAGGATAAAGCCTGTTCATCAGGGTGGACAAAAAAATCTATGACCACCGAGAACACCATCAGCCAGCTTCTGCTTCTTGTTCTCCTGTCCTGCGTCTGTGGGGAAAATTAGACCAGTTGGAGAGAAGTTGAAGTTATCCTGGACCATTTCATCATGATGTAGAGAAACCCAGCAGCATCTATGGAAGGAAGGAGAGGTGTTCTGAGATTGCTTCCTGGGGATGGTGACTAATATTTGCAGAGTGCCTTTGAGAGGTGACAATGTGCTAGCAGCCCTCACTCTCAGCACCTCCTCAGCCTCGGTGCCCACTCTGGCAGCACTTGAGGAGCCCTTCAGCCCACCAAGGCACTGTGGGAGCCCCTCTCTGGGCTGGCTGAGGCCGGAGCCGCCTCCCTCTGCTGGCGGGGAGGTGTGGAGGGAGAGGCGCAGGCAGGAACCCGGTGCATTCGTGGTCCAGTGTGAGTTCCTGCGGGCAGGGGCGCAGCTCGGTGGGCCCCACAAACCAAGCGGCCTGCCGGCACCATCAGCCCAGGGCAGTGAGGGGCTTAGCACCCGGGCCAGCAGCTGCGCAGGTTGCACCAGGTCCCCCCAGCGGTGCTGCCCGCTGGCGCCACACTCAGATTCTCACTGGGCCTTAGCTGCCTCCCGGAAGGTCAGAGCTCGGGACCTGCTGCCTGCCATGTCTGAGCTCCTCCCCCTGAGGTAGGCTCCAGCACGGCCTGAGCCTCCCCGACAGGCGCCGCCCCCTGCTCGGTGGTGCCCGGTCCCATCAATAGCCCAAGGGCTGAGGAGTGCAGGCGTGGCTTGGGACTGGTGGGCAGCTCCGCCTGCAGCCCTGGTGCAGGATCCACTGGGTGACGCCAACTAGGCTCCTGAAGCAGTGGGGACTTGGAGAACTTTTATATCTAGCCAGAGGATTGTATGTGCACCGATCAGCACTGTGTCTAGCTCAGGGTTTGTGAATACACCAATTGGTACTCTGTATCTAGCTAACCTAGTGGGGACTTGGAGAACTTTTCCCTCTAGCACTCTGTCTAGCTCAAGGATTATAAATGCACCAATCAGTACTCTGTCAAAGTGGACCAATCAGCTCTCTGTAAAATGGACCAATCAGCTATCTGTAAAATAGACCAGTCAGCAGGATGTGGGGGAGAGGAGGGGGGGCGGGTCAGATAAGGGAATAACAGCAGTCTGCTCTAGCCAACCAGCGCCAACCAGCTTTGGTTCCCTTTCACACTGTGGAAGCTTTGTTCCTTTGCTCTTTGCACTAAATCTTGCTGCTGCTTACGTTTTGGATCCATGCTGCCTTTATGAGCTGTAACATTCACTGTGAAGGTCTGCAGCTTCACTCCTGAAGCCAGGGAGACCATGAACCCACTAGGAAGAAGGAACAACTCTAGATCTGCTGTCTTTAAGAGATGTAACACTCACCAGGAAGGTCTGTAGCTTCATTCTTGACAGTGAGGCCACGAACCCACCAGAAGCAAGATGCTCCAGACACATCTGAACATCTGAAGGAACAAACTCTGGACACACCATCTTTAAGAACTGTTAACACTCACTGCAAGGGTCCGTGGCTTCATTCTTGAAGTCATTGAGACCAAGAACCCATCAATTCCGGAAACACCTTCATCTATGTTGTCACAGATTGACAGGTCCATGGCCCACCCCACCCCGCCCCAAGGTCCCTTAGCTAGTAAGGGTGGAGCTAAGATGACAGCCCCGAATCTTAAGCTTCACTTAACTGGGCAGCCTCATAGTAAAGAACTGGCAGCCTGAACCTAGAAGGCCTGAAACGAGTTGCCTTCTGACGTACCACCAGCTCTCTAGTGAAGAGAAGATGGCGGCCACCCATGAATGACTCCAAGCCTTCTTGTGAGAATGGGTCACAGAATCATCTCTCACCTTTGCTGGACTTTAGCCTTGACCCTTGTACCTCAAATTGCAGTCAGGAGTGAGCAGTTGGCCAAACTAAACATGACCGTTGGGAAATCAGTTTTCCAGAATTGTTACTTCAGAGAAGTAGTAAATCATGGAGGTAGGAGACAGGTAACATTTGTGGAGGTAGGAGACAGGTACCATAAAAGTGAGGGGAGAAAACCTCCTTAGAAGGATGGGTGACATTGTCCANTTTATTGGGAGTATTTAAAAATTTGCTTTATACAAATTTATTTTCCTTTTTTTTTTCTTTTTTTTTTTTTTTTTTTTGTTTTTTTTTAACAATTTAATTTTTATGTTATGTTTGGGGGCACATGTAAAGGTTTTTTACATAGGTAAACACGTGTCACAGGGGTTTGTTGTACATATTATTTCATCATCCAGGTATTAAGCCCAGTACCCAATTGTTATCTTTTCTGCTCCTCTCCCTCCTGCTACTGCCCACCTTCCCCCCTCAAGTAGACCCCAGTGTCTGCCGTTCCCTTCTTTGTGTTCATAAGTTCTCATCATTTAGCTCCCACGTGATTCATTTTATTTCCTAGTATCTACTTAATAGAGTATTGAGTTGCTGTTTCTTTAATACTGATGCCCTAAATGTAAGCAGGGACAGCAAGTCAGTCTGAGCAAAGATGCAACTCTCTCTGCCTCTGCCACCTTCCCCAAGTCTAAGCCTCCCTCATCTCTGGCTTTACATTGACAGTAGTCTCTTCACTGGGCTACCTGCTTCCACTCTTGCCCCATTCCAAAGAATTCTCCAGAATTCAGCCAGACAGATCATGTTGAACTGCACATGAGCATGTTTGAACATGCCACCCTCTGTTGTAAATCGCCATAACGTCTCATGGCCCTTTTGTCTTGTTTTCAGTTTTTTTAATTTGTAATTTTTGTGAGTACATAGTAGATATGTGTATTTATGAGATACATGAGATATTTTGATACCGGCATACAATGTGTAATAGTTACATCAGGCTCATGGCTATTTTTTTTTTTTTTTTTCTTAAGGAGACGGGTTTTGATCTGACGCCCAAGGTGGAGTGCAGTGGTGCAGTCCTAGCTCACTGCAGCCTGGGCTCAAGCAATCCTCCTGCCCTGGCCTACTAAAGTACTGATATTATAATACAAGTGTGAGTCACCATGCCTGGCCTCGAATTTTTAATATAATAGGTATTTATATACCTATAAATCTATTGCCCACAAAAAATGGAACATTCACAACATGTATCTACCCGAGTGCTGCACTCCATCCCCTAACGCTGTCAACTCATGACTCTAAGCCTTGTACTTGACTATTTCTTTGCTTTATTGAAACATGATTTTATTACATTAGTATGTTCCTAAAATATGTCTTGTTAAATTTTAGTTACCTTTAACTTTTTGAAAAGTTTGTCATTTTGTGTGTTATCTGCTGGGACCTGCTTTGTTTATTTCATAACATGTTGCTAAGACTCACCCATATTGTTGCATGTGGTTGTAGTGGATTTGCTTTCACTGCTTTTTAATATTCCATTGTGTGACTATACCAGTTTTTATTTGTCTCTTCTTCTGTGGTCTTTTGGTTGCTTCCAGAGTTTTGCTAATGGCATTGTGCTGCTGAGAACATCTTGCACAACTTCGTACTGTTCTTAGGGTAAAGACCATATCTGCATAGCTTGGATCCTACCCAACACTCCACCTTTGCCTCATCCTTGCTCCCCTCCTTTTCTGTGCTTCACCTCATCCCAGTATAGTAAGGACTGGAAGTAAGAAGGATGTGGTCAAGAAATTGAAATACTCCTTCTCTTCGCTCTTCCCTTGCTAACTTCAATGTTTCCTACAAATTCCAGATCAATCATTAATGTACACTTTAGCATATCTTCCTTTAAATCCCAGAGCAGGAGGTCAATTCAACTATGTTGTGCTTTTTTTTTTTTTTCCTTGAGATGGAGTCTCGCTCTGTCGCCCAGGCTGGAGTACAGTGGCCAGATCTCAGCTCACTGCAAGCTCCGCCTCCCGGGTTTACGCCATTTTCCTGCCTCAGCCTCCCGAGTAGCTGGGACTACAGGCGCCCACCACCTCGCCTGGCTAGTTTTTTGTATTTTTTTTTTAGTAGAGACGGGGTTTCACCGTATTAGCCAGGATGGTCTCGATCTCCTGACCTTGTGATCCGCCCGCCTCGGCCTCCCAAAGTGCTGGGATTACAGGCTTGAGCCACCGCACCGGCCTATGTTGTGCTTTTATAGCTCTTTGGACCTCCTGTCTGAACACTTGCCACGGTTATCGTTTTTTGGTACACTGCATTTGCATGGTGTGATTAATACCTGCTCTTCTACTGGACTTTCAGCTCTGAGAACAGGGACTATCCCTCATTGTTCTCAGTTGTACCTCCAGGACCCAGCGTGTTGCCTGCCTAGCAGGAGCTTAATATAGAATTTTAAATGAATAAAAGTAACCTAAAACAGTTAGGAGAGTAATTGAAAATGCATAGAGGCCGGACACAATGGCTCACGCCTGTAATCTCAACACTTTGGGAGGCCAAGGCAGGTGGATCACCTGAGGTCAGGAGTTTGAGACCAGCCTGGCCAACATGGCGAAATCCCATCTCAACTAAATACATAAAAATGAGCTGGGCGTTGTGGTGCACGCCTGTAATCCCAGCTACTCGGGAGGCTGAGGCAGGGAGAATCGCTTGAATCCGGGAGGTGGAGGTTGCGGTGAGCTGAGATCACGCCACTACACCCCAGCCTGGGTGACAGAGCAAGACTCCGTCTTAAAAAAAGAAAAAGAAAAAAGAAAATGCATTGAGACCACATAACAGGATCCAGTGTGCTTTTCCTCAAACTCTACAGTAGGAGTCATCAAACTTTTTCTCTAAAGAATCAGTCAGCATTTTAGACTTTATAGGCCACCCAGTCTCTGAAAAACTGTTCAACTTTGCTGTTATTTCATGAAAGCAGTCATAGATAATATGTAAACAAATGAGCATGGCCATGTTTCAATACACCTTTCTTTATGGATGTTGAAACTTGAACTTCATGTAATTTTAATTTTCATGTGCGATGAAATGTGAGTCGTGTGTTATGAAATATGGCTTTTTTGATTTTTTTTAACCATTTAAAGATGTGAAAGCCAGGCTTTGCTCATGGGGGTGCAGAAGCAGATGGTGGGCTGGAATGGAGCGGTGGGCCATAGTTGGCAAACCCTGCTCTAGAAGGGCTCTGTATCCTCGCCAGTCCAGTGACTTTGGATGTCAGACAGCCTTTAATCACTATTTGTGAGCAGGCAGGTAGAGAGGATGGAGAGTGAGAAAAGGTTCAGAGTTAGTGCTATATTTAAAAAATTAAAAGACACCATTAAAAAAAACCCTTTTCTTTAAAAGTTGCAAAAATCTTCTATTGCTGTCTTTCACCTTCAATATTGAAAACTCAGCCACTTAAAAGTGCATCTTATGACAACAGTGTCATCCCCTCCAACTGCATAATAAAGAAGGTGCACACCTACTCACTGGCTGCTCTTCTCCTGGCTGATTCATTCAGCAGGAGTGAGCAACTGACTGGCTGTTGCAATTCACCAGCACTTTCACATACCGAGGTCTTGGCTGGGCTGACATCACCTGGTCAGTCTATCTTTGGATGAATGCAGGTGTGGGTTCACCAGCACTACCAATAAACTGGGAAAACAAAACAACAAAACAAAACAAAGCAAAGCAAACAAAGGCTCCTGCTTTGCAATATTTGTTAATATCAAGCCATGTTGACATACTTTTTAATCTGTCAGCAGACAAACCCTGGAAGGTAGCCCACACTGTCAGCGTGTTAACTTGTTCTTGTTCACTGAGATGGAAATATTAATTGATTGGAAGGGATGTGTATTGGTACAGCTCTGAAAAGGAAGTGGCAGTGTGTGGCCCTGGTGTATGCCATTGTCAGCTGGAGAGAGGGATGGAGCAAGAGTGAGGTAACGAGGCCACTGTCCTCTCATGTAAATGCTCGACCTGAGTTGCCCAATGTGGCAGAGGCAGATTCTTGTCTTGACTTACAGTGTGGATATTGTTAGCACTATATACCCCTGCAGTTGGAAGGGCACTTGGAAGATCTCCTAATTCGGTCCTCTGCACTCAGAAACGTGTTTAGGTCATCTTCTGGTCTCTACTTGAAGGCTGGTTGCCTTCAGGTCCCACAGTTTGTACTGTGGTGGGCTGTCCCCAGAGAACTTTCCCTAGCTGAGCATTGGATGTGTTAGCCCACTTTCTAGTTCAGTTCTTTGAGAGGCCCCACCTGCCTAAGTGCTGCATATACCTGACCACAGTTACCAGGACACCTTCTTCCAAGCCACCAGCCTCTCCTACCTGAATTTTTGCATTAACTGGCATCCCTGCTTCTGGTGTTGCTGCCAATAATCCATTCTCCACAGAGCAACGTGAGTGACCTTTTAAAAGCAGAAATCAGATCATATCACTCACCTCCTTAAAATTCTCCAAGAGATTAGATTTAAAATAAAATCCAAATCCCATATCCTGTATTATGGGTTGAACTGTGCCTCCCCTGAAAGATGCTAAACTCCTGAGTACCTGTGAATGTAACCTTATTTGGAAATAGGTTCTTTGCAGATGGTTAAGTTAAGACGGGTTGGTAGGTGGGCCCTAAACCAATATGACTGATGCCCTTATGAAAAAGACAATTTAGACCCAGAGACAGACATGTACAGAGGGAAGACGATGTGAAGGTCCAGGGAGCACAGTGTCTACAAAGCAAAATGCTTGAGCCCACGAGAAGTTAGAAGAAAGGCATGGGACCGATCGTCCCGTGCAGCCCTCAGAAGGAACTAGAAATGCTGACACCTTGATTTTAGACTTGCAGTCTGCAGAACGGTAAGTTAATAAACTTGTGTTATCTCAGCCACTCAATTTGTGGTACTTCATTACAGTAGTCCTCAGAAAATAATACACCTGCCTACAAAGGCTGGTGTGATACAGACCCACCTTCCTCTTTGCCCCCCTTGAACTGTGCTCATTCCTGCCTGCTGTGCTTCTTAACTGGGGCAGCACTACAGCTGCCTAAATGCCACTGGAAAAAGTGTGTGTGTCTAGTTTTCAGTAATTAGGACTAGGGACTTGACCAGCATTTAGTGGGAGGGAGGCCAGGGATGCTACAAATTCCCCAGTGCATGGAACAGTCACACATCATATTGTCACTGACAGGCCCATTGAGAATTACTGCACACTGGCCTTCATTCAGCTCTGTGAACCTTCCCTTTCACCCTAACCCAGGGCCTTTGCATGAGCTATTCGTCTACCTAGACTGCTGTTCACTTACTCTTCACATGGTTTAGATAGCCCGACAAACATGATCTTCTCAGAGAGGCTTTCCCAGACTGTAAAGTACTCACTTGTTCACTCTTTCACACTAGTGTTTTGTTTTGTTTTTAAATACTCCTGCATAGAGAGCACTATCACTATTTGATGTTTTTAAATCAATTCTTCTTTTGTTTTGTTTTGTTTTTGAGATGGAGCTTTGCTCTTCTACCCAGGCTGGAGTGAAGGGGCGCGATCTCTGCTCACTGCAACCTCTGCCCCCTGGGTTTGAGCAATTCTCCTGCCTCAGCCTCCCAAGTAGCTGGGATTATAGGTGCCCGCCACCATGCCCGGCTAATTTTTGCATTTTTAGTAAAGATGGGGTTTTGCCACATTGGCCAGCTGGTCTCAAACTCTTGACCTCAGGTGATCCACCCACCTTGGCCTCCCAAAGTGCTAGGATTACAGGCATGAGCCACCGTACCTGGCCAAACTGATTCTTCTCTTTGCTTGTCTCTTTGGACTAGAATATAAGCTTCATGAGAGCAAGCATGGTGTCCGGATGCCCAGGATCTAGAGCAGAGCCTGGTACACAGTACACAGTAGGTGCTCTCATGTAAATGCTGGGTGAGTGAGTGAATCAGGAGCTCTGAAGCTGGAAGCCTAGGAGAGCCTTGGGGATCAGGGACAGAGGAAGGAAAGAGATGGGGCAAGAGGCAGGGCAGGGACAAAGAAGGAATTGGTGAACCGTGGTGGCAGGGCTCAGGAAGCACTAACCAGGGCAATGGATTGAACACAAGTGGCCTTCCCAGACTGAGAAACCCATGCAGCCAGTGAAAGGATTTCTGGAAGAGCTCTGCATTGAGTACCCTCGCCTTTTCTTCATACAGCAGGGATAGGCTTATGGAGCTCATTATCTCTACGATGGTGGAGACTGGGAAATGGAATCATCTTCCCTTGGTGTAGAGAAACTCATGTATGACAAGTTGCCTTTTAATAAGTTATCTGGATAATTGGGGTCCAGGTGGAAAACTCAACTACAAAGTTGATGTTGAGAAGGACTCATTCATCTTTTACGGAACGCCCTTTCTCATCCATGCCAGAGTAGGACATTGTGCTAGATAGGATGTGGACTCTCCAGTGTGGCCAACCTGGCTTTTTAGGGACTGGGAGTTCTCTGGATTGAGTGTTAGCTCATTTCCTGGTTCAGTTCTTTGAGAGGCCCCACCTGCCTAAGTGCTGCATATACCCGATCAGTTATCAGAACACCTTCTTCCAAGCCACCAGCATCTCTCCCACCTGAATTTTTGCACTAACTGGTGTCCCTGCCTCTGGTTTTGGCCCTAATAATCCATTCTCCGCACAGCAACCTGAGCGACCTTTTTTTTTTGAGGCAGAATCTCACTCTGTTGCCCAGGCTGGAGAGCAGTGGCCTGATCTCGGCTCACTGCAAGCTCCGCCTCCCGGGTTCACACCATTCTCCTGCCTCAGCCTCCTCCTGAGTAGCTGGGACTACAGGCCACCATGCCTGGCTAATTTTTTTTTTTTTTTTTTTTTTTTTTTTGTATTTTTAGTAGAGATGGGCTTTCACCATGTTGGCCAGGCTGGTCTCGATCTCCTCACCTTGTGATCGCCGGCCTTGGCCTCCCAAAGTGCTGGGATTCCAGGCGTGAGCCACCGTGCCCAGCCCTGAGCGACCTTTCAAAAGCAGAAATCAGATCATATCATTCACCTGCTTAACATTCTCCAGGAGATTACATTTAGAATAAAATCCACATTCTGTATTGTGTATTACGGGTCGAATTGTGTGTGCACCAACACGGGTTGCTCACGTCCCAAGTACCGTGAATGTAGCCTTATTTGGAAAGAGGAAAAGAGACAGAACGTATGCTCAGCAAGCTTCTACAAGCACCTTCAAATTGGGTCATCTCAAAGTACATACGGTAATGAAAACAATGTAATGTTTTCCAAGCCAGCCGCAGCCCTTATTTTTTCTTCCGAAGTCCTCTATTTTACTCAGTTTGCTTTACAGAAAGTTTCATTTTCCATCTTGCGGCACCCTCGGAACTTTGGAGGTGAGACATGAGGATGTTCTCAACTGGGTGAGGGCGGCTGTTTTGTTAATTCTCTTTGCGCTGCTAATTTGCTGGGTGACCTTTAGTGTTTTAGTTAACCTCGTAAGGGCCTCAATTATTCTATAGAAAATTCGACGAGAATATGTTACACCACAGGGGACTGGTGATGGTGAAAGAAGAATCCAATATATGTGAGAGCTCATGGAGGAACTTTCTGAGTCGACTTTCTCTGTCTTAGTTTTGTTATTTCAACTCTCCCCACAGGGCCCTGTCCTCGGGGCAGCCCCTCCTCACCTCCCTGCCACCTCTCCCTCATACGGGTTTCTGAGACGTCACTCACCACCAAATTCACAGTCTGCAGTATATGTGAGGACTAATTCCACTGTTGTTTGCTTAACATTGTGTCAACTCACTCTAAAAATTAAGTTGGTTTATTTTAAAAGGGAAAATTTGACTGGGCACAGTGGCTCATGCCTGTAATCCCAGCACTTTGGGAGGCCAAAGTGAGAGGATTTGCTTGAGTCCAGGAGTTTGAAACCAGCCTGGGCAACATAGTGAAATCCCTGTCTCTACTAAAAAAAAAAAAAAAAAAAATTAGCCAGGCATGGTGGCTCACACCTGTAGTCTGAGCTACTTGAGAGTCTGAGGTGAGAGGATCGCTTGAGCCCAGGAGTTCAAGGCCACAGTGAACTGTGATTATAGCACTGCACTCAGCCTGGGTGACAGAGTGAGACCATGTCTTCAATAAATAAGTTAATTAATTAAAAGGGAAAACTTATGTCAGAAGATATAATGACAATGAAATTATAAGTTTGTCAAGTATATATATTTCCTAATACACGTTTGTATTACTACATGATTATTAAAATGAAAAAGCACTCCACTATCTAGTATAGTCATTATGGAAAACAGTGTGCAATTTCCTCAAAAAAATTAAAAATAGGACTCCCCTATGATCCAGCAGTCCTGCATCTGAGTATACAGCTAACAGACATGAAATGGCTGGGTGCGGTGGCTCACGTCTGTAATCCCAGCACTTAGGGAGGCCGAGGCGGGCAGATCACGAGTTCAGGAGATTGAGACCATCCTGGCTAATACAGTGAAACCCCGCCTCTACTAAAAATACAAAAAAATTAACTGGGCATGGTGGCGGGCGCCTGTAGTCCCAGCTACTCGGGAGGCTGAGGCAGGAGAATGGTGTGAACCCAGGAGGTGGAGCTTGCAGTGAGCAGAGATCGCGCCACTGCTCTCCAGCCTGGGTGACAGAGCGAGACTCTGTTCCCCCACCAAAAAAAAGAAATGAAATTAGTGTGTCAGGGAGATCTCTGCACCCCCGGGTTCACTGCAGCACTGTTCATGCTAGCCAAGATATGGAAACAACACAAGTGTCCATCCACAGATGAATGGATAAGGAAAATGTGGTATGTACGTACATGCATATATATGTCACATAAATAAAGAATATTCCATGGTAGCTACATATAATGAAATACTTTGTATATATAAAATGGAATATTATTCGGTCATTAAAAAAGAAGGAAATCCTGTTATTTGCAACAAATAAATGGACCTGAAGGACATTATGCTAAGTGAAATAAGCCAGGCAGAGAAAGACAAATACTGTATGATCTCACTTATGTGTGGAATCTCAGAAAGCTGAACTCATAGAAGAAGAGAGTGGAATGGTGGTTGGCACAGGCTGGGCTGGTGGACCGGCCAGGGTTGTAGAGATGTTGGTAAAAGAATACAAAATTTTAGTTAGATAGAAAGAATAAGCTCTGGAGATTAATTGTACGACATAGTGACTATAGTTAATAATAATGTATTATATACTTGAAAATTGCTAAGATAGATTTTAAATGTTCGTATTACAATAAATGATAGGTATATGAGATATTGGATATGTTAATTAGCTTGATTTAGCTAATTGGAATGCCAGTGTATGCATATGTTAAAACATCATGTTGTACACCATAAAAATATACAATTTTTGGTACATTTATCAATTTAACAAATTCAGTATCTGTAGAGTCCTGGCTTAAGGACTTCTTCCTCAACGACGCTTCCCGAGTCCCCAGGCTACTTCAGTCCCCCTTATACCTGTGCTTTTTCCTCTTTTGTGACACTGTTCACACCCTCTTGTAATTATCACCTCCTACTGCCTTTTCCATTAGAATGTAAGCTTCAGGAGAGCAAGAGCAGTGCCTGTATATCCAGGGTCTAGCATTGCACCTGGCATATAAAAGGTGTTCAAAAAATTCGTGTGGAATTAAATAAAAAGTTCATTTCTGGCTGGGCATGGTGGCTCACGCCTGTAATCCCAGCACTTTGGGAGGCTGAAGCGAGTGGATCACCTGAGGTCAAGGCTAGCCTGGCCAACATGGTGAAACCCCATTTCTACTAAAAATACAAAAATTAGTTGGGTGTGGTGGTGGGTGCCCATAATTCCAGCCACTCGGGAGGCTGAGGCAAGAGAATCACTTGAACCTAAGAGGCAGAGTGAGATTGTGCCATTGCACTCCAACCTGGGCAACAAGAGCGAAACTCTGTCTCACCAAAGAAAGAAAGAAAAAAAAAGTTCATCTCTGTACCAACTTAGGACTTTCTGTAGACCATTAGTGGAAAATTGCAGTGTATGACACCTTCTCTTTTACTCTCTTTCAGTCCAGTGCTTGCCAATCTGGGGACATTTGTGGTACCTCTGAGCAGCCAGGTCAGAGCTTACTCCTAGGAGCTGGGGGGCACACAGAATTCTAGTCACTTCCTCTATTGGTCCAAATTTTAAGTATTGATACGTACAGAGAGTAAAGAGCTTAGTTAGGGCCATGGAATTCTCAAAGCTGTGAGTTTTAGGGAGAGTAATTAGTGGGTAATTGGCAACTTATTTCTCTATCGCAAAGACTTCTTCCCATATAAAGCATATTCCCACAGGGAGTGTTTTGCTGTTCTTGAAGGTGATGTCTGGCCAGTACTTACATCTCCATGGGGTCCCAAAAAGCAGGGCCTAAATCTTATTTGTGCCTGTTATTCCCCTGATCTTTTACATCTGGTTTTATTAGAACTTTCCGTAAGTTTCTGAACCACTGCAAAACAGCAACTGTGCAGGCATGGTAGATGTGTTGGCACATGTCTGGTTGTTCATGGGTACCGAGTCCTTGACAGTGGTTTTCTAGAAAAATCATGTGCTCCTTATCTATTTGCTAATTCCTTCCACATATCACAAGACTTTTCTGTAAATTCCCATCAGTCTTGACAAAGTTATCTTGTAGACCTATGTAGTGATTTTGATGGCTGCACAGAGCTGTTTGTCTTGTTCAGAACTAAATTAATAACACTACGATGGCACCTACTTTAGCACCAAACTTCTTAAACTCTCCTAATATACTAATCAGCATGTCAGTGAAATATATATATATATA
>NW_016822715.1:914172-924506 GCF_001698545.2 Rhinopithecus bieti | reverse complement strand
TATATATATATATATTTTTTTTTTTTTTCTGGATAAAGACAAGGCTGGTGAAATGGATTAGACATTCACATGGCATTGCATAATTCAGCATGCCAGTACGGTGCATATGATTTGCATTAATAGCCTGCACTGGAAGCTGCTGCTCATAGATTTCTCTCATTAGGTCGAATATGGAAGATTCCAGACTGTCAATCAATTACAGTAATTTCCTTTTCCATATTTATTCCATCACCATCATTGACAGCTACCATTAAGTGACATTAATACAATACAATATCATCTTGCATTTCTACAGAGCATCTCAGGGTGCCTAATAGTTCCTCTCCAGCCAAGAAATCATATTACAAAGGAAAAAGTACTCTCATTCTCCAGGTAGAAAATACGCTACCAACTCTCTTGGATAATGTGGGAGTTGCCCAAATCCCTGGGGATGCTCCTGACTTCTGGGCATGGGTGTTTATTTTTCTGTTGTCCAAAAATATCCAAGACTGTGACTCTACAGAGTGGAGTTGCTTAGTGGGCAGACTTTATCACACTTCCTACCGATTTAGAACATGTTTACAAGGTAGGGCTGCCTTGTGGGGGAATTCACTTTCTTTCTTTCTTTTTTTTTTGAGACAGAGTCTCGCTCTGTTGTCCAGGCTGGAGTGCAGTGGCAGGATCTCAGCTCACTGCAAGCTCCGCCTCCTGGGTTCATGCCATTCTCCTGCCTCAGCCTCCCGAGTAGCTGGGACTACAGGTGCCCGCCACCACGCCTGGCTAATTTTTTTGTATTTTTAGTAGAGATGGGGTTTCACGGTGTTAGCCAGGATGGTCTTGATCTTCTGAATTCATGATCTGCCCGCCTCGGCCTCCCAAAGTGCTGGGATTATAGGCGTGAGCCACTGTGCCTGGCAGGAGTTCACTTTATTAGAAGGGCAGCAGTTGTTGCATGCCACTGCTTTGCAACGATTCCTCGCTCCAGGCCTCCATGGCCTCCCTGACTTGCCCCATCCCTTGAAATGCAATCAGCTACCTTGACTCAGTAAAATGGGGCAAAGCCCCTTTTGTTTGCCAGACAGATGATTTGAATATGCTGTTGCCAGAGTTCCCATATTCACTCTTCCGCCTTCTCTCTCTCTTGTAATCAGGGATTATCAGAGTTTTGCCACACAGAAGTCATCTCTGTTGCCTGGATGTCACTGACTAAGCATAGAGATTAATCTCTTGGTTGGTTTTGGGTGACATACCAGTAAGCTTTCCAGATAAAGTATAGAATACCCTGTTATATTTGAATTTCAGATAAACAATGAATTGTTTGCATACATTCACTAAATATTGCATAGGACATATAAAAATTATTCATCGTTTATCTCAGATTCAACTTTAACTGGGCATCCTGTATTTTTATTTGCTAAATCTGCCAGCCCTACCCATCAGGTGACTCAAAGGCCTAAGAATTCAGCCAACAAAGCTACTGAGATCCTAGGAGAAATCAAATCAAGACAATATGTCTACATTGAACCAAAGTATTTGCAGAGTGCTGTGCTCACAGCTGTGGGAGATGCAAAGCAGTGTCAGACCTGGTGAGAAAACAGGAGAGGAGAGGAATGGCCACAGGCCAGAGAGAGACTGTCATGCTAGCACAAAAGCCTGGCTCAAGGACTATAGAAAAGCAAAATGGCATTTAAAGAAAGGTTGTTTCCAGTGGTTTTATCTCCAACCTTTTATGATGGCTTCTTGCAATGGGGGCTTCTGCTTCACAATCCAGGAGAAGGCTGGAGAGGCTGGAAAACAAAGCTTTCTGACAAGGCAGGAGGCTTGTGGGCATAGCATGTGCCCTAGTCCTTTATTGCTGGGATAAAGCAAACAGTATCTTGATTGACAACTGAGGGAGAGTATGGCAGTAACAATCAATAGGCATTTGTGGGTTGGATGACTGACAATTTTTGAGCAGGAAGAGCATGAGGAAGGATATTTTAGCAAGACTATCTTGGAGGTGTTGTGGGAGAGAACACGAAGGATACAAATCCCTTTTACTAACTGGGGAAAAGTCCGCCATCTACCCTGATGTCTTGCACTGAACAGCACCTGACACTGCCATTCTTCCTCCTCCAATCACAACAACAACTTAGTGTCCAGTTGTTCAGGGACTTCAAACAACCATGGCTATTATAGCAAGTATTGTGGTGCCATTTCTTCTGAAAACTGGGAGGATAATTACACACTATGTGGGTGAGGGTGTAGAGAAAACAAGAGGACAGATTAATGGCAGAGAGTGGACAGCGTTGAGAAAAGTGAATTAGAAAACGGATTGACTGGGAAAGTAGGGAGTCATTAAAACTTCTTTCTGATCAATTAATCTTTGGGTGGATAGGGATAAGGAACAACCTGGAATTCAGCCTCCACTGTGTGCCTTGAGCTTTCATTCCTGTTATCTGTAAGGAAAACTTTATCCTTGTTTTAATGACTTTTCAAGCAGTTAAAAAACTTTGTCAAGAGTGTTGAGTGGCAAGGGCAGAGCCAGGATTGGAGGACAGGTCTTTCTTGCTCCAAGACGAGTTCTGGTTCCGCCTCTGAAGGCTGCCCAGGCTCCCTGTGAAAAGGGGCTCTGCAAACTGCTCCTTCAGTCTCACAGAGGCACATGCTGATGAAACTGACATAGACACCTACTCATCCATTGCTGTCAGTTGTGTGTGCTGAATTCTATTTTGCTGTTTGAAATAAAAAGAAACTTACAGTCTGGACTGGGGATAAAGGAAAATGAGGATCTAGTCTGCCTTGGTGAAAGAGTGTAATTGCAAAGGGATAAATATATGGACTCACATCAATTTTTCACTTCCTACAACGGCCAACCCTTCTGGAAAAAAACAGTATTTCAGGTACTGGCAATGAGATTATCTGGTGATTTGGTAAAAGAGTTAACATTTTGCAGAAAGAAGAACTATCATCAGATGATAACCACAGGAAGAAGCAGCAACAGAGCAAAGAAAATAACATATTATCTTTTTAAAGACACCTAGATTTGTTTCTGAGGAGGACGAGGAGGCTTTCGAGATACTGAGATGGGAAAAAGATATGAGCTGAGAATGATCTTTGTGATACTAAAAGTTACTTGAAGTTTGTGGTGGGGAATGAATGAGCTGACAGCCAAGTAATAAACCTTAGGCTCTCACATGTCTCCACAGAGCCTGTTTGGAAACCAGCAAAGAGTAAGTGACTCAAGTATTCTAAATTTTAGTAAAAGAAGAAGGTACTCATCTCACCGTCTCCCTCCCCCTCCCTCTTCCTTTGTGCTGTGTTATCCTCAGGTTCTTCTCATATTAAATAATTAATATTTAACGAAAAGGTCACTGCTACGGCTATGTTTTTGCCCTTGTGCCAGTCTTGAAGCAGGACTCTATACGTCTGTGTTTTTCTCTCAAAGGAAATTCACTCTGAAAAAGTGAGAACGCAAACTTTACCGAACATTTTATAAGGAAGACCGAAGAGAGGATTTACACTTCGTAATGCCCAGAGTTTAATTTCCCAAATCACCATGAGAAGTCCCTCCCCAGTTCTATTCTCAGCTGTTGTTCTTTGGATCTTTAAAATCTTCCACCACGTAGCTTCTCAAATTCTCTGTTTTAGAGAAATCTTCCCCTTCAGCCAGGGTTCTTTAGCAGAAAAATTTCACTTCTTCTCACCTCTCTCAGTTGTTGGCACCAGCCCACCCACAGACATGGAAGCCCAGCCTGCACTATGGTTTAGCAGAGGATTCCCCTAAAACTCACACTTTCCTTTGCAAGGCATTCATGAAACAGCTGCTAAGAAAATGAGATGTTTTGTATTACCACAAGAACATAATTCATTGAGTAATGATACCTTACAAAGTTTACCATATGCTTTGGGTTTCTTAATTTTTAGAATATGTGCTATCTTCTTATCCAAGCTTTGGAGGTTGGGTTCGGTGGCAGTGGAGATAACTACATTCTTGTCTAACCACATTTTCAGGATGACATCAATTCTTCTCCCATTTTTAAGTGAATGTTTCCAAAGCATTCTGAATGGCTATTTACCCAGTAGCTGAGAGAGAAACTGGGAATTTGTTTTTTCAACTTCTCCATCTGTGAGGAGTGGCCAGTCATCTTTATTCCTTCTCTTTATGTAGGGGCTACCCTCTTGGGGATTTGACAGTATTTCTTGTAAAGGCCATCAACTTGGGCTGTCACTGTGTGATAAGAATTCCTTTATGCCCACACTGAATCTCACATTCTGGCTGGGCGCTGTGGCTCATGCCTGTAATCCCAGCACTTCGGGAGACTGAGGCAGGCGAATCCCTTGAGCCCAGGAGTTCGAGACCAGACTGGGCAACATGACAAAACCTCATCTCTACAAAAATCTGCTGTGCATGGTGGCACAAGCTTATAGTCTTAGCTACTCGGTAGGCTGAGGTGGGAAGATTGCTTGAGTAACGGAGGTGGAGGTTGCAGTTAGCCAAGATCACACCACTACACTCCAGCCTGGGCACAGAGTGAGACCCCGTCTCAAATAAATAAGTAAATACTTTAAAATCTCAGATTCTAAGATGTTAGAATTACTACCTTAATTTTAAGGTTTTAATATTATTGGTTGCTTATTCTCATGGGGACACCAGAGTCTGGTGATCCTGGTGGTCCCTAGCCCCGGGGGAATGAAAGATGTTTGCTCAAATGTTGGCTTATCAGCTTTTTTGCTCCCTTTTGGCACTTCAGCTTCCTGCAGCTTTGTGTAATTTGTGCCTTAATGGTGCTCATTATGATCATGGGGGTCTTTTGATGTGAAAATCAGGCTTGATGCAGACTTCATATGTATTGGGATATTTCAAAGATGTTTGTTAAATGCATCTGGAAAGTTCAGGATGTCTGTTGTTGAGTTTCTAGACCTGTGCGGGGAACCCCTTTCCAGAGGTCATTGTGTTTTATATTTTGCTGCTCATTATTTTTCTTCCCTGAAGAACTGTTTTGTTTTGTCACTTTCCAAATCTGAGTGAGCTCTTTTCTCCTTCCAACTCCCCTGCCTGTGATATTCTTTTATCATGTCATCATTATTTTATCAGTAATTCTGCTCATGCCCAAGAATTTTGCTTCTTCTTCCTCAACTTACTGATTTCTATGGCATGTCTTTTTTTCTCAGTATTTCTTCCTAGGTCGGACATTTCCCCCAGTCATCCTTCTTTCTCTTGCTTGATGCATGTCACATCCTAGGAAGCATCAGCTACTACATCTGCCCCCTCCTTTTCTCTTCCGTCCCCACCGGGCCTTCCTGGAGCTGCTCCTGCCACATTTACTCCATGTCTTGGGCTCACAGTGCTTCACTTCTATCCTTGTCATTCAGGGGTAACAGTTCAATGATCTTTCCCCTTCTCTGTCCACTGAGTTCATTTACAATTTACAATCCAAACAGTTTCTGGTTGTCAGCTTGCCTGACTGTAACCTCTAATATTTACCCTAGTCCCTTCCTCCAAATCTTTCCTGTCATCTTTCATCTCTGGAATTGTCAATATCCATCTCAAGTTGTTTATTTTTCTTTCTTTCTGTTACTTCCTCCTTCATCCTTTTTTGCTTGCTTTCTCTTGACTTTTTAATTTTGAATAATGATAGATTTGCAAAAGTTGCAATGACAGCAAAAATAGTATGCAGTGGTCCTGTGTGCTCTTCACCCAGTTTCCCCCAATGATGACATCTAACATAATTGTTGTCCTGCATCTGAGTCAGGAAATTGACATTGGTACAATGCATGTGCATAGTTCTATGCCATTTTATTGCATGGGTAGATGGAACAAGATACAGAACTATTTAGTCACCACAAAGATCTCCCTCATTGTAACCTCTTTATAGTCATATTCCACTCACCATTCCTACTCCCATGGCAACCACTAATCTGTTCTCTAATCTATAATTTGTCATTTGGAGAATGCTGTCTAATTGGTATTGCATAGTATATGATACATTGAGAGTAGTTTTATAAAATTCAGCATAATGCCCTTGAAATCTATCCAAGTTATTTTGTGTATCAATAGTTCACCCCTTTTTATTGCTGACTAGTATTTCCTAGTGTGGATGAGCCACCATTTACCTATTGAAGGACATTTTGGTTGTTTCCAGGTTTTGGCATGCAAATAATCTTTTTTCTTTTAAAGATCTTTTCCTCTAAGTTGCTGCTTTCTAACAGGAACTTGCAGGAAAAGAAAATCTTTTGGGAGAGGAGGACTTACCCATTGGTTCTTTTGCCTAATTAAGGGTTAGGTTCAACCTACAGCAATTGGCAATGTAAATAAAATATTAATATTTTCTTTTCAGAAACAGCCTTGCTTTTGACATCCTGTTCCAGTTCTTGGTTGTCAGTAAATGCCCTCCCTGCTTGTCGTGTTTGTCAGTGAATACTTTAAATTTGACCTCCATGGAGGTGTTCCAATATAAATTTTATCACAAACAAAAATCACATTTAGTTATTTTAAATTAGGATATTAATTTAAAGTGACTACATTGTTACAAGAGCTTTGGTGCCCGTTCAGGAGATCCTTCAAGTTATTTCTGGCAAAATGTATTGAAACTAGGGGCCTTTAGAACTCAGAGCTCAAGGGAAACAGGACAAGCTGAGTTTTAGCTGTTTGACTGGAAGGCTGGGTCAGCAAGCAGCCTCTGCTTTAAAAAAAAAAATACATGGGCTCATTTTCCAAATGAGTTTAGGCTCAATATTTTGTTAGCCCTGCATATGTTTGAGAGGGAGCTCAAACTGAACACTGGCGGGCTGGCTGGGCTGGTTTTATCTTGGTTCTAGTGAATTAGTAGATTTGCCTGACATTTTTGGCATGCAGTAATGAAGGTTGTCACAGGTTTCCTTTCTGTGAGCAACTTGGCTTCATATTATGTTTGAAGATTTCACATATTTGCATGAACCCGAGTTGAGATGATTATATGGGAAAGAAATAAAAGTGCAAATATTTAAATATTACAGGATATTTTACCGTCTTTTAGGGTAAAAGGGGGATTTAATATATGTGAAATAGAACTTTGCACTGGCACATTAAGACTTTCTCTCTCTCTCTCACCCAGACTGGAGTACAGTGGCATGATCATGGCTCACTGCAGCCTCAACTTCCCCAGCTCAAGGGATCCTTCTGCCATGCACCAGTGTGCATAATTTTTTTTTTTTTTGAGATAGAGTCTCTCTCTGTTGCCCAGGCTGGAGTGCAGTGGCACCATCTTGGCTTCCTGCAACCTCCGCCTCCTGGGTTCAAGCGATTCTCCTGCCTCAGTCTCCTGAGTAGCTGGGTTTACAGGCACGTGCCACCACACCCAGCTAATTTTTGTATTTTTAGTAGAGATGGAGTTTCACCATGTTGACCAGGCTGGTCTCAAACTCCTGGGCTCAAGCAATCCTCCCTCCTTGGCCTCCCAAAGTGCTGGGATTGCAGGTATGAGCCATCACGCCCGGCCTTCTTCTTTTACTTAAAGTCCGCAAGAAATTAGAAATTTTGATAGTTAAAACAATAATCAGAATCTTTTCTATTTTATGAAATTTCTAGGTCTTCTTTGCTTTGCTGGTAACATTCAGTTAACATCTTTGTGAAAGTAAGATTCCCCTCCAGTGCCCCCACCCTCCTATTCCCCCCTTCCGATTTCCACTACTCCTTAATGTGTGGGAGGTGATAATGCCTTGTATACATATAACTTATATCTGGAGGAATGGAAAACAGTTTGAACACTTTGCCTAATGAGTCCCTAGTTTTCCTCAAGGTAGGCGGAGGAAGGTGAGCTGCAGATGGGCCCAGTGGATCTCTGCGTGACAAGCACTGAGTCACCAAGTGAGTCACTGGTGAGGCGGGAGGGAATGGTCCGCCCAGGCTAGTGTTCTCAGGTCAGCGCTCTCAGCATTTGTTTTCACAATATCCCAAGGTCTCCACAAGTGTTTCATGAGGTTACTGTAAGATTCACATGTCTCACAATCAAATCAGAATGAATTTGAAACAAAAAAGCAAAAAGACAAAACCACAACCATTTGGGGAGGATTTCTTAGGACACCTTAGGGAACAGATCATTCTAGGGCAATGCTGTAGCTCAGGAAACTTTGAGACACAACTCTTTTTATGCAACTTTCTTCCTTCTCTTTCTTTCCCCCTTCTCTCCTTTCTTTCTCAATTTCTGATGGGCCCAATCCTAGAACTAGGCCATTTAGGAAGACAGAGTGGGGAAGTACCAGCAGCCCTGTTTTCAAGACAAGTTACTGGTCAACACTCTTGGCCTTCTTTAGCAATACCATGAGCCCACTGTCATCTCACTCTCCTCTCACTATTACTGTCATCTAATAATCAGAATTCTTTATTAATCAGTCTATTTTGAACATCTGCCATGTGACAACTGATACTGCCAATGATGACTCAGGAGTGGAACATCTTCAACTGGCTCTGGATGATCGAAACCCAGATTTTACTGGGTGTTGGTATTCATGCTAATCCTGGGAAAAGGGGGAACCTCCCATGATGTGACTAGCCACGGTAGCAGTCTAATAAACTAGATCTCTCATTTGCTGGTGTTTGTGGATCATGGAGTTTCCAGTTCCAATACCTCCTAGGCAGTGAGACTTCTAACCATTGAGCCATCTGGAGGCCTGCTGGGACCTGGCCATTAGTGCACAAAGCATTGAAGTAATGGTGAAGATCTGGGAGAGGAAGTGATCAAAGCTGAGAAGTAAGACAAAGTGACAGGAACTAGCATCTACTGAGCATCTAGTGAGTGCTAAGTATTGGGGTAGGGGTTTTAGCGCATGTGGTCTCATTTGTCACTGAGAAATGACAACTGACCAGTGACAGGATCCTCACCAGAAAAGGTCTCAGGTAATGTAATGTGGTTTCAGAAGAAACCAGTATGGGTTAGTGCTTACATTGGCAATTCATAGAAAATGTAAAAAGTTTCCTAAGTGATAAGGACACTTGTTGGCTCAGGAGAGGAGAGGCCAGTGATTTATTGATGCTTGTAAGCCCCCAGATTACCTCTGTCTCTGCCTATGAGTGTTCACTCGCTCCTGGGGCTGGCTGTCTTTGTGAGCACAGAAAGGTTGCCAGTACATTAGTGCTAGTGCTCCTTTATCTGTGTCCAGAGAGTGTGAGTGAGTGAAAGAGCACTGGTTTCTAGTACTTCTTCCGGAAAAACAATGTACCTCCTTCCTAGAAGCCTCTTAGCCAACCCATCTTGTTGCCCAGAACTGAGTGACACGGCCAATCTTCAACTCTAATAAGGAGGATGAAATTACCTTTATAGGTTTAGACTACCAAGGAGGTACTCTGGGAGTTAAGAGTGGGGTCAGTGGGCAACTTGGAAGCAAGGTGTATTCAAATGGAAATCTTGCTTTTGGTAAGAAGGAGCAACCCCTGAGATATACAGAAGCGAAATCAGGTTGTATATAATGATATTTAGAAATAAATTCATCAAAAAGATGTAAACAATTTCTGCTTTTATAGGGGAAAGCAACAATTACCTGGGTGGTTCACTCAAATTTCACTCCTAAGCTCCAGATGTATTTGGTAACCTCATGCATTTTAAATACAACAAATCCAAGATGGTAGCCATCAATTCTTTGTTCCACCTCATCAAAAGTGCTCCTCCTGCTGGGTTCTCTGGTTTGTTCAATGACACTGCCCAAGCATAGACACCCAAACAACAAATTAAAACCCTTTCTGCCAAACTCTTATACCCTGTTATGCCAGGGTGTCTCTGAAGTTCTTTGTCATAAAGGGACAAAGCCTAGTTGGCAAAGCCAATGTTGATATCAATGTATTTGGAATCACCTTCAAGCATGTTTCAAGGTGTCTATGACTACCTGTCTTTTATGCAGATTTTATTTTATTTGGGCCAACTGCAGCATCTAGAACACATGACCTCAAGTAAGCAAGTTCAGTCCTTGCATTTTTCTTCTGGGGCTAACCTGTGCCTGTGAGAGAGACAGCTAAAGTTAAAGGCACATGCCTGGCTGCATGCTGAACAGGAGCAAGAGTTTCACCTGGTGGTTTAGCAAGATCGCTCTGGGGGCAGGTGGTGGTGAGTGTTGGCTGAACTTCAGAAATTTTCTGTAGTTTTAACTGGTTTTGCTGGTTGTGCTGTGAATGGCTCACAGGGTTGTGCACATCTCGGGATGTAAATATGGAATTTTAAAACTTTGCTATCTGGCTTTAGTCAACCTAAAACCTGGATTTTTTAGCCAGGCACTACCCCAGCTCACCAGACAAGTTTGCCACAGGGAAAAAAAATGAATGATGTGTAAGTTTGGCCTCAATTTACTTACAGCCCAGAACATAGACCCTCAGAATATGCTTTTTTTTTTTTTTTTTTTTTTTT